>NC_056731.1:385343775-385401275 GCF_019279795.1 Protopterus annectens
AAATGTTGGCAGGTGAATGGTCTGGTTAAAATCCATACTGGATACCACCTTAGGCATGAAAGAAGGAGTGGTCCTGAGGGACACCATGTCCGGGTAAAATATAATAAAAGGCTCCACTGCCATGAGAGTCCGTAGTTCTGAAACCCTTCTTGCTGAAGTGACTGCCAAAAGAAAAGCTGTTTTCCAAGATAGAAATTTTATATCCGCAGTAGCTGTTGGTTCAAAAGGAGGCAGGGTGAGTTTTTCCAGCACAAAATTGAGGCCCCATGCAGGAGTTGGTGCTCTTCTGGGAGGCCTTAAATTTTTGGCCCCTCTAAGATACTGTTTAAGCAGTGGATGAGAAAAGAGGGGAGGCTCTGTGTTGTAATGTGCCAAGATGGCATATGCATGGATTTTTATTGAAGAAAAAGAAAGGCCCTTGTCAAGCATCTCAGTCAGGTATTGTAAAATCTGAGGAATATTGGGCTTTGCTGTGTCTATTCCTTGTGCTTGGTTCCAAGCACAGAATCTCTTCCATTTATCAGCATAAGATTTTCTAGTACTAGGCCTTCTGGCTTCCAAAATGACATCCATCACAGATTTACTGAGAGGTGTTGTTTGAATAATTAGTTGATTAGCCATGCTGCAAGATTCAGAGTTTGGAGCTGAGTGTGCAGAATTTGATAGTTCTGCTGAGACAGGTGAGGTGTTTGAGGCAAGTACCATGGAGGAAGGTGTGACATATTCCTTAAAAGTGGGTACCAGTGCTGGTGAGGCCAATCTGGAGCAATTAGAATCATTTTTGGTTTTTCCTGTCTGACTTTTAGTAAAACCTTGGAGAGCAGAGGCAGAGGGGGAAAGGCATAGACTGATAGGTTTTTCCAGCTGAAGGATAGGGCATCCACTTTCCATGCTTTTTTGTGATGAGTTCTTGTGCAGAATTTGTCCAGCTGATAATTTTGGGGAGAGGCAAATAGATCTATGTCTGGGCTCCCCCATTTCTGTGTTAACATGCTGAAGATTTGTGAATCCAGCTTCCATTCATGCGGGTCCATAAGACTTCTGCTTAGGTCATCTGTCAGAGTGTTTTGTTTTCCTGGCAGGAAGTGAGCTTGAAGATGTATTTGGTAAGTCAAGGCTGTGTTCCACAAAGCCATGGCTAGTCTGCAAAGGGAGTAGGAGTGGATACCCCCTCGCTTGTTTATGTACCACATGACTGTGGTGTTGTCCGTCTTTATCAGTAGTTGTCCTGGATGAAGTAAGTCCTTGAAGGCTGTCAGAGCATTCTGAACAGCTAGCATCTCTTTCTGGTTGATATGCAGATGCATTTGGTTTGGGCTCCATTTGCCCTGAATGCATCTCCCTGCCAGGTGTGCCCCCCAAGCATAGTCTGGTGCATCTGTAGTTAGAGTTTGGGTGGCAGGGGGTAGAGTGAATGACAGTCCCTTGTTTTGGTGACATGTCTCTCCCCACCAAAGAAACTCCTGTTGTAGGGGGAATGAGAGTAATCATAGTTTCCAGGCTGTGATAATGTTGACTCCATAAACTTTTTAGGTACCATTGAAGTTTCCTCATATGCAGTCTCGCATATGGAATTAGTAGAATGCAGGATGCCATGAACCCCAAAGCCTGCAGTATTTGTCTTGCAGATAACTGGGTTTTTGTTGCCATTTGTTTGAAGTATGTTGTCAGTTGCCTTAGTCTGGCGTGAGGTAAGCCATCTGGGCAGTTGTATTCAAGCTTGCACCCAGAAATGTAATTATTTGAGAGGGTACCAGTTGTGATTTCTTTTCATTTATGGTGTACCCTAGACATGTTAGAAGCCTTTTTACAAATGCCAAATGTTGAAGAAGAGTGTCCTTGTCCTCTGCTTGAATGAGACAATCATCCAGATAAGGATAAATTTGAATGTTTTTTTGTCTGCAGAATGCAATAACTGGTGCCAGGCACTTTGTGAATCCCTTGGGTGCAGTAGATAAGCCAAAGGGCAGTGCAGAGAATTAGTAATGCAAAAAACCTGCTTTGAAGCGGAGGTATCTTCTGCATGATTCCCTTATTGGGATATGCAGGTATGCCTCTTTTAAGTCTAGAGTTACTAACCAAGCATTCCTGCCAAGCATAGGCAGTAGCTGTTGTAAAGTCAGCATTTTGAATTTTGGAATGTCCAGGTACGTGTTCAGAATCGATAAGTCCAGTATTGGACTCCATGAATCATCTTTTCTGGGTACCAGAAAAAGTCTTGAATAAAAACCTTGTCCTTTTTCCTTTTCTAGTACCGGTTGAATAGCCCCCATATCCATGATGGACATGACTTGCTTCTGGGCCTCTGCCCACTGGTTTTGTGGCATATCCAGCCATCTGTTTGGAATTGGCAGAGTATGGAAATGAAATATGTACCCCTGGGATACTATGTTTAATACCCACTTGTCCTGGGTAATTAACTGCCAATTTTGAGCATGAAGTGCTAGTTTCCCCCCCAAGGGGGCTGCCAAAAGGTAAGTGCTTGGTGCTGGTAGAGGAAAGTCATTGAGACTGCTTACTTTTAGGGTTGTGCTTTGTTTCCTCCAGATTTGAAGGTAGAGGCACCCCATTGCTTTGATCTGTAAGAACCCTGTGATTGGTATCTGGAGCCCTTTGAGCACCTGGATTTGCCCTGAGCGGCTCTGTTGGACCCAGGAAAGGACCAATTTTTAGTAGGCCAGTGCCTACTGAACCTGGGTGGCTGCACTTGCAAGAAATCTTTTACAGTTTGCATAGATTTAGCTTTGCCTTCCATTTTCTTTAAAACCTCTTCTGCCTTATTACTAAAAAGAGTATCATGCTGCAAAGGTGCATCCAACAATTTAGTTTTAACATGATCAGGCAGATTTTGCTCTTTGAGCCAGGCATGCCTTCTAATCACAGATCCAGTAACGGTGGCCCTACAAGAGGCCTCCAAGGAATCAAAACCACATTGCAAAGTATGCTTTCCAACCTGTTCTGCTGAATGCAATAATTCCTGTAACTCTTTATTTTCCACACAATCAGAAATCAACATCATTTTCTGCTTCAGTAAGCCCATAACATGCTGTTGATATTTAAGCAAATGCAACTGGCAGTTTAAAGCCTTGATTGCCAAGGTTGCAGACGCATAAACCTTCTTACCCCATCTATCCAGCACCCTGGAATCCCTATTAGAGGGGATAGGATTTTTGGCTGTAGTGGCCTTTACACCCTTAGGATCCTGAGAAATAGTCTCAGGATCAGCAGCAGGATTTTTGAAAAGAAATTTGTGAGAGTCAGGAACTCTGTAATATCTGTCTGGCTTACTGGGAACTGGAGGCAGGGAATCAGGAGCCATGCTTGATTCCGAAAACACATCATCAACAATGTCTAATACAGGAGGTATTGCCAAAGGCCTATTCTGAGGAAGAAGAAGGAAATCCCTAAGCCTCTTTTTTGATTCAGAGAAGTCCTGACTCTACCAGTGAAAATGTTCCGTTAAAGTATGCAGAGTCTCTCTAAAAGAGTAATCCTCAGGACGAGATGCAGATGGGATGGATTCCTCTGCATTAGAATCCTCATAGGGTGGAATAGAAAATTCCTGATCAGAAGTGGAATCAGAAGAAATGGAAACCTGATCTGAAGATTTATATTCAATGCCTTGCCTAGGCCTCTTAGCAGGGGGGGGGGGATTAGGAACCCCTAATCAAGGTAATTAAATCCTCAGCCATTTTGATCATCTGTTTTTTAGGCATAGGGGCCTGAGAACGTGGCTGAGAAGTGGAATCAGAAAAAATGGAAACCTGATCTGAAGATTCATAGTCAGTGCCTTGCCTAGGCCTCTTACCAAGGGGGGGGGTTGGGAACCCCTAATCAAGGTAATTAAATCCTCAGCCATTTTGATCATCTGTTTTTTAGGCATAGGGCCTGAGCACGTGGCTCATGCATTGGTTTTTAGACATAGAAATAGTTTTTGACCTTGTTTTTGTTGCTGGCGTCGGTTTAATATAAAAATGTTGAGGCCTGAAAACACCCTCAGAAGCCGGTACCTGCTCAGCGGCTCCGGACCCATCCAAGGGAGAGACATCTGTGGGTTCAATACTCTGAGAATCTCATGGTATACCGGACTCCGAATGGGTCTCGGTAGAAGCCTGCGACTCAAAAGTAGCGGGTATCAGGAGCTGCGAAAGCACCTCACTGAGTACTGGCGAACCAGTGACTGGCTTAGGAGAAGCTTTGTCATCTGTTTTGGACCTCGATGGTCTGTCTCTGTCTTTTTCTTTGCATTTTTTTTTTTTTTTTATGAACTCCGGTAGTCGGATTACTAACTGACAACATTTCAGGGTAATTAAATCTTGGACCAAAATATTTAGAAGCAAAAATGTACTGACACTTAATAGTGCATTGGTTAAATATAGCACAAAATCGACAGCAAGGCACGTTATGATCAGGGCCTAGGCAAGGAATACAGTACAAATGAAAATCCTTATGAGGTATTTGCTTCCCACAAGTAATGCAATTATTAACTTTTACTGACATTGGTAAGGAGCAAGAAAAAGTTTCCCCAACGGAGTACTTAGCTTTGCTTTGAAGACTTCGGTTCTGAAACTCAAATACAAAAATTTCAGGAGTTGGCCGACTGGCACTTGTGAACTGCTTCCGCTTCAGGCACCATGCGGCAAGAAAGACTGAATAAAATGGCATTGGCTGCATGCTTAATACCCCTGACGACCTGACGTCATGGAAGAGGAGACAACAACTGATGCAGGACCCAATAATTTGTTATTCAAGCCGACTGAGGGCAACCTGCCAGCAGATTACCCAAATGTAATGACTGCAACAGGGAAACAGGAAGAACATCAATACTTCCTGTAAGTAGCACAGCCCAACTTCCTATTCAGTTAATAGTTACTTTCGGTAGTTTGCAATCCACTGTTGGTATGACCTGCATTGTGCAGAAAATAATTTTTAGAGCTGTGTACCTAAACTATTACCCATTTCATTTCCTGCGCTATGCATTGGAGAATTTGTTGTGGACAAGCTTCTATCTCACAATTTATTGTTGTGTTTTTAGATATATTTGATAGAGAAGTTTGTTTCCCCCCATGTTTCATTTCCTGGAAACAACAGGTTGCAATCCATGAAGATGCTACCACTTGCTACTAGACTTGCTATTTCTCTTTGTAAGCTGCATGTCTTGACTGAGTCAAAACTGCTTGCAGCAAGCAGCACTCACAGACCAATAAGGTATATGTGTGTGTGTGTGTGTGCAGAGAATAACCCATTAGAATTCTGGCAATCAGACGATACTAGATTTTAGAGTGGACAATAATATTATAAGGCTTTTAGTGAGTATGTATGACACACACACACACACACACACACACACACACACACACACACACACACACACACACACACACTGCATAGGAGTTGGTGCCATCTTTCTTCACAGTTAGCCCAGATACTCAAAGTACAAAACCATGAGTGATAATGCATTCTCCCCCAAATATCTGCAAAGGTGTTGTCAGTAAATAGTCTCACAGCATCTCCTGCACTTTGTAGAGCAGCACTTTCCACACAGTAGTTCTCACTTAATCTGCATGATTACAGAGCACAGAAACAATACTTCCTGTAAGTAGCACATCCCATCTTCCTGTTCAGTTATTAGTTACTTTCGGTAGTTTGCAATTCACTATTGGTATGACCTGCATTGTGCAGAAAATAATTTTTAGAACTGTGTACATAAACTACTACCCATTTCATTTCCTGCACTATACATTGGAGAATTTGTTGTGGACAAGCTTCTATGTCACAATTTATTGTTGTGTTTTTAGAAATACCTGGTGGAGAAGTTTTTTCCCCCTTCATGTTTCAGTTCCTGGAAACAACAGTCGCTATGGTACTATGGGTCATTCTGTTGAACATTTCTGCCAGAATATAGTAACATCTAAATCCTACGTGAATTCTAACTACTGAGCCACTCAACTATTAAACCCACATGTATGCCAATAATCATGTCTGCCACCTAGAAATCTGCCAAGAGCTGCTGAGTGGGCAGATTGGTCGGATGAGGGAGATGATATTTCTGAGCTATGATACAGAATCAGAATTGCCTTGACATGGTAAGGCCTTGCTGTGTCTAAAAATGGTGGCTGCTAAAAAAAGCAATTACTAGAAAATCAAAATCAAAATCTAAGCCAAGTATAGTGGAGCCAGTGAATATAGTAACAGAGACAACTGGAATTGAAATCTTTAGAAAAGGGTGGAAGCAAACTACATAGGAAAAATGGTAATTGTGGCAACTATACATACAAGGAAGAAATTAGGTTTAAAAGGCAGCAGGACTTAAATGAGCTATGTAATGTTTGAGTGAGAAAGATTTGGAAGATTATAAGACATGTTATCATGTTTGCAACTGGGAGTGTGTCAGTATGGTTTGTGATGTAAAATTACTGCAACTAGACTTGTGTCGGTGTGGTTTGTTTTCATTTATGTAAATGTCTGATTGCCTATGTAGTAAGTGATGGTCTACTAAAGATCTTTCTTCTTAAAAAAATAAGGCAGGAATTGAATAATTTATGTAATGTTGCTTAGGTTATAATATATATATATATATATATATATATATATATATATATATTATATATATATAATATATATATATAATATATATATATATATAATATATATAATATATATATATATATATATATATATATATATATATAGCAATATACGTAAATTATAATGTTTATTACATTAATATAGTTTGATTACTTTTATATGAATGCAAATTTGCCAGTGTTACAAGTGATAGTTCAATAAAGGTGTCTGAAAAAACAAAAAGAAAAAACTGCAATAGACTTCTACACCCTACCATAGATAGTAACCTCTGACTAATCTATGAATGAATCTATAGGTTAAACTGTTATTCCACAAGCTATCCGTGACCATTGTCACCACATTTCATATCTACTATGGACTTCTTAGCTGTACAGAAATTACAGCAGTGAAATACTTATGTTCACGAAAGTTTTCAAGAAAACAAAGTAAAAACATAAATTGATGACATACTTTGTTCATAGGTTCATAGGTTCATAGGTAGGTACTAGGCTATCTGCCCTAGGGCATTTATAAGCCTAGCCAGAATGCTTACAATTTCTTAAGAGCATGGCTCAGTGGTTCTGTTTGCACTAGGTTACCAATTAACAATGTATTTGCCTATTAACTTATTTGCCTATCAACTAAGCTGTTAACACATTTGATCATGTGATATTATTACCTGTAGTATATAAATCTGTGTTTTTGTGAGTGCAAACTCATCTTGAAAAAGCCTGGTACTGATCCAGGTGAAAGCGCTTGATCTCATATGTTTTTTGTCTTTTATTTTGAATAAATTTGGCAGTGAGCTACAGTTGAACTGGTTCGCTTTTCTCCTTTGCTCTGGATTTTGGTATTCATTGGTTTGGAGTTTTTTTTGGTTTCTTCGATGTTTGATAAATAGGTGTTGGGCAAAGATGTCTTCACTTATTTGTGATTCGACAATGTGATATAGGCCCATAAAATACACATACAAGTCACAGTATCATAAATACTCATAACAGTAAATTAATCAGTTTGTTAATAGATGCATCCTTCTCTTAGCCACTACCTCGGTCTTGTATTCATAATTCTGTCAATTTTCATTCTTCAGTGACACTCAAAAATTTCCAAGCAAAGACACATGTATGCCAGCCAGTAATATATCCTTACCACTTCAGTACTTCTCATTTAAAACACTGCATTGCTATTACATTACATGACGCCAAAGTAAATGCTTTTCTCAGGGGTCACTAATCATTTCCACTGATGCTGTCATGATTTTCCATTTATAAATGACAACTTTACATTCTTCAATAAAGCCATTGTACTATGCTCATTATATAATTAAAACATTCCTTGAAGCAAACTCATTAAGTTTACACAGTTTTGAAGTGCGTCATATTAATTTACAATATTTCTACTATTTTTGCTTCCTTTAAAAAGTACATGGTTTCCTAAGTAATTTGCTGCCTAACTCAAGTAATCACAAGTTAATACAGCTTTGTTAAACTATCTCAAGTAAATTTAGGTTCATTACATATTTTATATACAGATTAGGGCCTTTTGCATTTATTTTTATGAACTGCAGTAATATACAATTTTTTTCAGCCACTTATGCATGCAAATTCCTCTTGGTTACTCATGAATGTGGCCTCAGGTTCATGTGAATGCATTGCAGAAAGCAGTAGAGTCTGCAGCAGTTGTCAGCAGTGCCCAGCATGACATGGGATTGCACGGATACCCTCAAATATGCCCAAGCCTGAATATACTTAAAAAAGCAAAATGGAGAAATATGCATGAGAATTTCTACAACCATGATGTATAATCCCTGCTCATCTGATATCATCTGGCATATATCACCTCAAAGCAATCAGCATTTAATGAAAGTAGATACTCACACACACAGGAATACTCCCAAACTCCCAACAAAAGAAAAAAAAAACATTAATACTGCTTCACTACTGCATAAGAGAGGTATAAATGACATTCAGGAGTAGTACTCCAAAAAACAAAGCTGTAGTTGTAATTATAAGTAATATAAATAAAAATGATGGGTCGGCTTCACGATGGCTTGCATGGAGTCTAAGAGTAGAGTAAGACTCCATGCAGCCATCATGTCCGACGAGCGATCCAGGAACAGCCTGTAGGGGCGTGTAAGAGGGCTCCTAAAATGGCTCTTACATGGACAGGGCAGGGATATGCAAATTATCTCAATTGCAGGCGAAAGGCATGCAAATGAGGTAGATTTGTGATTCAGGAAACCCGTACCTGTCCGAGTAAGAGCAGTGTTATTTGCAGAAATGTACTCAGTTGACAACTGAGTACCGTTCTGCAAATAACAAAATGGAGCCATGACAGCTCCAAATAAAGGTTGCATCCAGTGCAGGAAGCATGCCAATGGCCAAATATACGGCCATTGGAAATGTTTCCTGATGCAATATAAAAATAAAAATAATTTTTTTCCCGCCAATTTCCGACGTTTAAGCATAGTGCAGCGCTGCGCAAACGGGCTGCGCTCTAAAACCAAGAATACTAAAAATTAAAACCCACAAATGTGGAATTTATAGAAATTGTTAATGTACAATGCAAGGGAATGGCAGGCTGAAGACAACATGGCCACCGAGTAGCAGTTGCTAAGGGGGGAAGCTCAGTCTAAGACATGTAACCAAGCATTAGTAGGCAATCCTATGTAAATGAGTGTTACGATAGTGAATCGCAAGTTTACATAGCAAATGAGGACAGTCAGTGGAGTGTAGGAGTAGGATATGGGGAGTAACAGAGTAGAAGATAGGTGACATCATGAGGGGGGTATGTATGAAAGAAGTGAAGCTCATTGGAGCAGAGTGGCATGTGTCAGCTGTCATTTATACATCATGGAAAGAGGTGTGTCAACAGGTAGGCTAGGGCAAGTCAAGAAATGGAAGGTGTATGCCGTGGATAACACCAACGTTTCTTGCTGAGCGGGTATGCGCTAGTGTGCATGCGTGTAAACCCAAGTAAGACAGTGTGCGCGTGTGTAAGCATGAGTGCACGTGTTTAAGCTGGAGTAAGCATGTATAAGGCTGTTTAAGGAGTTGTAAGTGCGTTTGCACTGGTGTGCGCATGTTTTAACCCAAATAAGCAAGTTTTAGTCCGTGTAAGCATGTGTGCACGCATGTTAGCAGCTGCGCGCGTTTGCTCTTGTGTGCGCGGCGCTCCCCCCGGAAGAAACACAAAGGAAAAAAGGAACACAACAAATAGTAGGAAACTACCAGGGAGTACTAGCAGAGCTAGCAGGTGGAAACAATCAGAATCAGGCAATTACACAGGCAGTACACTAGCCCAGCCCAGCCTAGCACTTAAAACTCTGCAAACAACAGTCCATTATGTTTCTCACAAGAGACACTGCAGTAAGCTAATAGAAGTGAAAACTGAAAAAGCTTTACTGAGACAAAGAAATGTTAAGGGCTGCCATTGCTGTTATAAGGCGACATATGCAACATGCTGAGGGTGGTGACAATGGAAATGCTGCAGGACAACCCACAGTGAGGAAACGGAGAAGATTGTACAGGCCCAGGGTAACCTACCAGGGGCTACATGAGCTGGAGATAGTGGAGCGCTATAGAGTGGACAGAGACCTCCTGCAGCAAATTGTTGAGCTGTGCAGGCCACGCCTCACACACAGAACCAACAGAGGGGAACCCATCCCAGTGGAAACCAAGGTATGTGTTGGCCTAAGAATACTAGCAACAGGTACCTTTCAGAGGCCAATTTGTGATATGATGGAGATATCACAGGCATCAGCATCCAGGGTACTGCACCAGTTTCTGGATGCCATGTCAGCACATGTCAGTGATCATGAATATTTCCTCAATTCCGGTGAGGTATTGGCCAGCAATATGCGTCTCTTCCAGCAAATAGCGGAATACCCTGAGGTAGTGGGTGCAATAGACTGCACGCACATATGCATCAAAGCACCAGCCGGCGAGCGGGGTAGGGTCTACTTCAACCGCAAGGGCTTCCCCTCCATCAACTGCCAGGTCATGTGTGATGCCCAGGGAATAATACTGAATGTGTGTGCATGCTGCCCTGGAAGCTACCATGATTCCCATATCTGGCATCTGACACAGCTGTACCAGACATTTGCCAATGGGGACATCCCACATGGTCACCTAGTGGGGGATGCTGGCTATGCACTGGAGCCATGGCTGATGACACCCATCAGAAATGCACACACACCTGAACAGGAATGCCATAATGAGGCACACGCACAAACACATAATGTAATAGAGCATGTGTTTTGGCTGCTCAAGTCATGGTTCTGGTGCCTGGACACATCTGGTGGAACCTTGCAGTACTCACCAACTACATGTACCCAAATTGTCATGGTATGTGCTATGCTACATAATATTATCCTGCGAAAACAGCTGCAGCAGGGCCAGCATAGGCCTGGGCCAAACAGCCCCCCACCATTGCCAAGGCCATCACAGGCAGAGCATGACTCGGAGGAGGAACAACCTGAGCCTGCCCCAGTAGGCAGAAGGAGGCATGCCCAGTATGCTTTGGCCTTGGCAAAGAGGCAGCACATAGCACATACACTGGCTCAGTAGGAACTCTGGAAATGATACCTCTTTCTGACTCGCACATAAAGTAAAAGGGATGCCTAAGTTGACACTACCTGCTTCCAAACATGTGCAGGGAGTGTAGTATGTGCATCCAACATAGGCAGCCCAGCAGCACCACCTAAGGCATGAATGCCATGTGTTAAGCAATATAAAGCAGTGCTAAACAGCAATTACCACCATGTAGTATATGCAAACAAAATTGCACACACCAACTATGGTCAATGTTCAGTAATATTGGGCAACGTCCAGCAATGTTGATGAATATTGAGCAATGTCGGACAAGCCTGGTTTAAGTAGGGCATAGCTGAACAAAAGCCAACATGCTCATATTTGCTTAACAGGCCCTTAAGCAGTCTGGTCTGCTCAGTATGAAAATATAAAACAGTGATGGACCTCGAACCCAGGATACTGTGCACTATAGCCAAAGTACTGAACCACTAAACCATGACAGCATTGTAGTGGTCCACCTGTATGCCGGAATGTTGATAAGTCTATACAAGGTATTCCATGGAAACCCTGCAGGCACAGCATAATCCTTGTTGAGCTATGACACAAAGGTGAGTCCTGCAGTGAGAACAGAACCTGACTTCCAACACACACAGTATAAATGTTAATATTGGTCATGTTTGCACACATCAACAAATGTAGTGGACCTCAGATAGTAACATACTGAATGGTCGCACTGGGCATGCTCACACACTTGAATAAATGAGACAAATGTCAGGCAACAAAACATGGAATGGCAGAACTGGGCATGCTGACACACATAGGCCATGTCTGAGTACAGCAGTTGGCCACTAATATCTGGCAGTTGCATGTGTTAACCCAGGAACCTGTCACTATACAGCAATCTGCCCTGTGCACACAATTATATGACAACAGACACATCTATAATATAGTGAAACCCTGTCATAATCAAATATATTCTGCAGATACCGAAGTTGTTCATGGAAACTGGTAACGCAAAGATGATAAAGACCTGCAAACAGTATCAGCAATAAACATTGTGCATCTTGAACATTAGCATAGGTTCAGAGGTTGATACTAGGCTATCTGCCCTAAGGCATGTACAAGCCTAGCCAGAGTGTGTTTGGCATTAGCAACCTTGTCAGATTACTACACTGTGTGTGGGAATAGTAGGTCAGACAAGATAGCCCATGTACGTTTAGGCTAGTGTGCCTCTGTCTAGCAGGGACACAGAAGATATCCCAGGGGTCAATATATGATCACCCATACAGTGGTCAAGATGTCTCCAGTAGGTGGTCAGTGGGTGGCTCTGCCTATGTGAAACTGTGATTACATTCTGTTGTGAGTGGAGCCTCTGGGATAAGAATCTGTCCCTCCACAATGTCCTATTAACATCTGTGCTGAGGTATACGTCCCTGGAGTGTGTAGCTCCAAGGGAGTTGGATATCCTGAGGTGGAGCATGTCCAGTAATTCTGGGTTGGGTATATCTGTAAACAACAGGCACACATCATATCTGAGTAGGTGGTATGCAACTGAGTAGAGCTGGAGTTACTGCATCTGAACTTTGCAGGGCATCTGTGTGAGTCCCTAGATCTGTTTGGTGAGGACCTTCCATGGCCAGTACAGTTGCTGCAGGTGTCAGGTAAGCTACACCCCAAATGTGGCATTGTAACCAAGCATGGATGTGATGAGTATAGGGGCACAATGACCTCACTCGATCTAAATGTGAAACCATATGGGATAAGGTGGCCCACATAAAAGGTGTGTCCAACCACTTTGGCAACGTGAATGTTAAAGGCGACAGTACGAACAAGTCATGTCCCCAAACCCCTAACAACTCCTACCGTATGTAATGGAGTACTACCTATGTGATAATGTGTGGGCATGCTGTTACTCCCAAAGGGGATGACTATGCAACTAATGGCATTTAGCTGTAGGCCATGGCTCAGGCACCAGTCATCCATCTCTGTGAGACCCTGATTGAGTATGCATGTGGCAGCTGGAGAGTTGATCATGACACCCAGTTTGCAGTCAAGTGCAAACATGTTCAGCCATATTCCCCCTGTGGTAGCCTGTACGTAAGACAAATATATACTGAACAAGAGAGGTCCCAGGACCAAGCCGTGTGGGATGCCATGTGTAACTGGTATATAGTCAGACATGGCACCTGCAATTCTGACCATGTGGGTGCTATCCCCAATCTAGGTATCAATCCATTGTGTGAGATATGTATCCATATTGATGCTGGTAAGCCTATGCATAATGGCCCAGTGGGTTATTGTGTTGAAGGGTTTTGCAAGGTTCAGGTAGGCTGTGTAGACAGCCGTCCCTATGTCGATGGACCTGTTAGCCATTTAAAGAATACAAACAGGTTCAAGAGTCAAGCTCTGCCCACAACAATGCTGAAATGTGTAGGACACAGTGTCTGTAGGTTCCCGATGTCTATGTGTATGAGTCCTATGACAATATGGCTCCATAGCTTTGCAAAACAGGCTACATAGGCTTATAGGGCAATATTGTCTGTGGTCCGTTGTGGCACCAACTCTGTGGAGCGGGACCACTGTCACAGTACACCATTCCTTGGGTACATATCCTGTGGTAACTCCGATATTGAACAGTGATGTAATGTGAGGGTTGCATCTGTCATGATGCTCGTGTATGATGCAGGCTGGGACACCATCTGGTCACATTGATACTGTGATGTACATTGTGGGGAGGGCAGCACTCACCTGTTACTGTGTGATGTCAGGGAGGTTATACTCTCTTGGGATGGATAGTTGCTCCTTAGGGGGGATGGGTGGGAGACATCTGCACTGAACCTGTTTGCCAGAATGTAGGCTATGCCAGTGGGTTCAGGGTAGGTTTAGTCAGTATGCAGTAACAGCATATCAGTGAGTGTCCACCCAGGTTCCTGACATAACTGAAGAAGGCTGTGTCATAGTCCTACGTGTCTGTTGCAATTGTCTGGTAGAAGCGGCCCTTAGAAAAGTCCATGAGTGATTGTAGCTGTCTGCTAGTACAGATCACAGATGCCTTCCCAGTCTGGGATTGTGCTCTATCATGTAGTAGCTTCCTCCTGATGTTGTACAGCTTATTAATAGATGGGGGTCTACCAGACAGGTCCCCTGACATTGTAGTAGTGGGTCCTGCTGTTATTTGGGATAGCACAATCCATGCAGTCCACTAAGTGCCCATAGAATGTGCATGTAAAGGATGCAGCAGTGTGAGCTGTATATGCCACTGTCTCAGGATCTCTGAAGGATACCAACTTGCTTCGGTGAATTGAGATGTTGGCTCATGAGAAGTTCACCAAGATTACCCAGGATGGGTGTGTGGAGGGTACATGTATGTCCTGTGAGATACATGTATGTTCTGACCTTACCAATGAGGGGTATATCGCTGGTGTGGAACATAGAGTCCCCATGTCGGTGATGATCAAGTCCAATATATATTCCCCCTTGTGGCTGTGCTGACTGGTTGTGCCATAGCATATGAGTCCACAAATTGTAGCGACTGTTGGGTGAGGGTGTCGGGGCTTGAGTAGTATCCCCAGTCAATATTTGTGTATATGAAGTCACACAATATAATGGTGTTTGTGGAGACCTTCATATTCTCCATAGTTCCCAAGAAAGCCGTGTGTGGTTCCTGAGTTTGGGAGTGTGTTCTGTAGCAGACAACAAACTGAAAGGCAGTATTGCACAATGGTAGTTGTTTATGTATGGTCTGTGATGCTTTGTGCAGTGCTACTAACCTGGAGGTGTGTGTATCTGTGATGTATATGGATACTCCCCCTAGTTGTGTTGTCTGTTCCAAGTCTTGTTGTCAGACAGCATGGTATGAAACATAACCTGGTAGTGCTGGTGTGCATAAGCGAGCCTAAACCAGGTGTCTGTCAGTGCACAGATATTGCTATCCTCCATACTGAGGAGAGTCCTGAGTGGCCACAATATGAGGTTAATACAACTGTTGTTGAGCAGCATTACCCTTAGTTTCATTTAACCTGTAATGTCTATGGAGGTGGGTTTGTCTTCTGAGCCCTGCTTAGAAAAGGCACTATGGTGGTAGCAAGACCCTTAGCCAGCATTCCAAAGTCCAAGGGTGACAGGTGCAAGCTGTCCATAGTGAAGCTACGTGGCATGTTGAGCATGTCACCATACACTGATAGACACTGTATCCCCTATGAATGAAACAAATTTGTTAGGCAACTGTTAAATGTGATATGTGTGTCCGTATACTGTGACATCATAATTGGTGGGTGTAAGATGCTAGACAAGGTCAGGGTCATACTGACTGATATACTGAGGAGAATCCTGAGTGGCCACAATATGAGGTTAACACAACTGTTGTTGAGCAGCATTACCCTTAGTTGCATTTAACATGTAATGTCTATGGAGGTGGGATTGTCTTCTGAGCCCTGCTTAGAAAAGGCACTATGGTGGTAGCAAGAGCCTTAGCCAGCATTCCAAAGTCCAAGGGTGAAAGGTGCAAGCTGTCCATAGTGAAGCTACGTGGCATGTTAAGCATGTCACTATACGCTGATAGACACTGTATCCCCTATGAATGAAACAAATTTGTTAGGCAACTGTTAAATGTGATATGTGTGTCCGTATACTGTAACATCATAATTGGTGGGTGTAAGATGCTAGACAAGGTCAGGGTCATACTAGCCTGGGCTACATGATCAGAATGTTCTTCCATGTATCATGTCATGTGGTCCAGGGAGTAATGTCTGAGGTTATACACACCAGCATGGACAATGATGGTGCCAGTCTTGTACTTGCTTTGGAGTGACCTGACTGCCTGTGTTATGCAGCAGATCCTGGCACCCAACAGACAGCCCAAAGTGCCTATTCCCTTGTCAGGTCTGGTGAGTGGTATGTCAGTGTGTCTGACAATAAGTGTCGCCTATTACAAGTGTATTAGGTGTGTTGTTTAGCCCGAAGGGCAGTGACTGTGGGGCACACTGACATTGTGAAGATTGTGATATGTGGGTATTGTAGTGGGGTAGCAGGTGTGTGTGTGTCTGCTTTGGAGGTCTCTGCTGCTTAGGAAGAGTACATTTGCAGCATCTGAGTATGTCTACATGTGCTAATGTGGTTTGAGTGCTGTTGCTAGAGGATATGTGAGACTAATATGGGGTGTGTGTGGCTACCTTCACCACCTGATAGACTGTGCCAGTCATGGGTCGAGAGAGTTCAGCTCCCTGTATGTCTATATAGGTGCATCTCACACATATATCTGAGTTTGTCAGGAGGAGGAGAGGGTTGTCTGTGTACATGAGGCAGATGTGACATTGTGTCAATATCACAATATCCACCAGCTGGACTGAAAAGTACACACAAAACCGACCCCTGGACATACCAGGATATTATCATGACATACTCTGTAGCCTGATCACAAAGGATCAGTAGGGTGTTAAGCATGTAAAAGAGTATAACAGGGATTAGTGCTCATGTTCATTGGTGTTTTGTAAAGAGTAGCTGAGAAGGAGTCCAAACTGAATCATGACACCTCCTTCAGCTATGTCATAAATATCAATGTACACCCATATATGTCCTGAGTCAGGGCCAACTGTACCTGAGTGACAATGCCGACATCATGACAGACAGGCCCATATGTACATACCCATCCCCGACTGACAATAGTTCACATCAACATACCAGGAGATATCACATGTAGAATGGATGAGCAGCTACCCCCACTGCCAAAAGCAATGCAGCAGGTGGAATACATTGATTCCCAATATGTGTCATGCACAAACTACAGAACAAACAGATCATGCACCTGAACAGTCAGCTGAGCCTCACCCCCTATACAGGATGTGGAACTGTTGAATGTGTCACAGCTACATATGGAACTCCCTACAAGTGTTGGTGCACAACACACCATGGGAAGTCAAGTCCAGTACGCCTATGAGGTCTGATTTGCAAGGTCATGGAGTCCATCATGGTTGCAATCATAAACAGAGCTATTGGAAGCTGACATACACACAACCCTACCAACTGTGGTATGTTCATGTACGGATCATGGTTCCCAAACATGCTAGACTGTTTGCAAGGCAGCCACCCAGGGCATATATCAATGAACACATCTACACATGTGTCACATATACTTTGAATAGCCCTTTATCAACATCCCAGACACATGTAGTATCCACAAAACCAACAAGCTGTGCATAAATATGTGTTGACATATGACGGAATGTCAATGTGTCCACAGATAGATCACACAAGGTAAGGATTCTGAGGTCTTGTTCAAGCTGTTGACACCTGCTGACCCACATGGACCATTCCTGGAATGGCATAAAACAAAGTGTACACACATCACCATGTCCAGTCTGATGATGTCACCATCCTATAAATACAGCAGGAGAAGGGAAACTAGCCAGTAAAGCAGATAGCGTGCCATTTTAATGTGTCTCTCTCCAGTATCATAACATAGTTCGGTAGGGGGTTGAATCCTGCAAACTGTGTGTGTGTGTGGGGGGGGTGTGTATGTGAGCAGTTTCCTTTGAGAGGTGTTCCCTTTTTGGAGACTGTGAAAACTCACTAAAAGAGGTACATTCCTCTTTGGAAAGTCTGATGATGTCACCATCCTACAAATACAACAGGAGAAGGGAAACTAGACAGTAAAACAAATAGCATGACGTGTTAATGTGTCTCTCTCAAGTATCATAACATAGTTAGGTAGGAGATTGAATCCTGCAAACAGTGTGTGTGTGGGGGGGATGTGTGTATGTCTGCAATTGTCTTTGAAAGGGGTGTCCTTTTTGGAGACTGTGAAAACACACTAAAAGAGGTACATTCCTCTTTGGAAAGTCTGATGATGTCACCATCCTACAAATACAGCAGGAGAAAGGAAACCAGCCAGTAAAGCAAATAGCGCACCATGTTAATGCTTCTCTTACTAATATCATAACATAGTTAGATAGGGGTTTGAATCCTGCAAACTGTGCGTGTGCAATTGTCTTAGAAAGGAGTGTCCTTTTTGGAGACTGTGAAAACACACTAAAAGAGGTACATTCCTCTTTGGAAAGTCTGATGATGTCACCATCCTACAAATACAGCAGGAGAAGGGAAACTAGTCAGTAAAGCAAATAGCATGCCGTGTTAATGTGTCTCTCTCTCTCTAGTATCATAACATAGTTAGGTAGGGGTTTGAATCCTGCAAACTGTGTGGGGGTGTGTATGTGTGCAGTTTTCTTTGCGAGGAGTGCACATTTTGAAGACTGGGAAAACACACTAACAGAGGTACATTCCTCTTTGGAAAGTCTGATGATGTCACCATCCTACAAATACAGCAGGAGAAGGAAAACCAGCCAGTAAAGCAAATATGGTGCTGTGTTACTGCGTCTCTCTCTAGTATCATAACATAGTTAGGTAGGGGTTTGAACCCTGCAAATGCTGACTGTGTGTGTGTGTCACTGTTGGTCAATGCGGTGCGGGTTTTGCTTTTACCATGGTATGACATAGTATGATGACAACAGTAAGTGCATTGCACACATCAGGTATCTGCGTGGCAAATATATATGTGTACATGTCCTCTCAATCAGTACATAGGTGTGAAGCCTGCATACTACATGAATACATTTGTTTCCATTGACAGGTTGTGCCACTGCTTCTCAGATCGTAGGTCACATATGTATGTATGTGACACGGCCATCCACTCTCATGTTTTGTGGCCAAGGTCATCTGTGGCACACACACCCATGACAGTTACTTAAGATAAGTGTGAGTGAGGGTATATGCCTGGGGTATATGTCAGACATGGTCATACACAACAAAATCTGCCAAGAATGGACAGTCTTTAAAGGTGTACCACTACCTTGTGGATATGCATTCAGGCCTCTAATATCTTATGTGATACACCTTGGGACTCCACAATACCTATGGATATGTGGATGTCAAGGGACACATGACATAACATGGGCCTGTATGTACACAATGGTACCCAACATACATGTTGAGGGCTACCACCTGTGTGGTACTGACGGGATAGTATGTATAGTACATGAGGATGACTAGCCATAGTCGGTTTACTGTTATACAGCATGTATCAAACAACAGGTATCTGTCTGTATGATACCCTTGTGTAGGATATGCGTCCCATCCAGGGAATGCATTATAGGCCAATCCATGCATTGCCAGATTTGGATGGGCACATCCCTAGTGTGTCTGCATGTACCTAAGAGGGCTTTATGACACACAGGTGTGGTCACAGTTATGGGTGGCGGTCATTACCACTGGTTAGTGTTATAGTGTAGCACCGGAAGGATCCAATTGATACTAGCTTCCCTACTATTGTGTGTCATTTCTCAGGACATCATCCAATGATTGCTTATAGTCATGCTGTTGAGGTTGTGTATACTACCAGACCGCAAATCATTGACAGATATTAACGGTAACACCCACAGCATAGTGTCAACCCATGTCATACACACGTCTACCCATGTTAGTACATAACTGTAGTAGAATGCATACTGGCCATTGAAAGATGCTATGAGATGTTAACAATGTGTGCAACAGGGTCTGCCACACATCCCATATGTCTACTATGCACGTACATCCAGACAGTGCGCACCCACCATGTTCACAGATGTACACTTGCTAATCTGTACTGCACAGATCAAACATGTACTGTCCACTCACTAGCACATGCTGGCAACACATCACACATCAGCCAAGTGGCACATGGGTGGATAATACATACTGAGACCTTACAGTGGTGTAAACAATGCTACATTGACAATCCGAGCTTTGATGCATAATGTCTGCTCAGATATACCTACAAGGATGTAGTTACACTTCCTTGTTGACAACTTGCTATTATTGCTACACTGCTATAGTGTCACCCTGTGCATCAGCATCATGCTAGCCTGTCCCTCCGTCAATAATGCAGATGACAGGAGGTGGCACAGGTACCATAATATGCACAGGGCGTTTTGTTGTTTGCCAGAGCCTGACATTGACCCATCCAATTGACATGTTTGTGTGTGTGTGTGTGTGTGTGTGTGTGTGTGTGTGTGTGTGTGTGTGTGTGTGAGGGACAACAGTACAGCATGGGCCAATGTTGATGTAATGTGTGTGTGTATGTGTGAGCCCTAGTTGTTTGCTTAATGTGTGTGTGTCTGCATGTACACAACTACACCATGTAGCTGCCATATACGGTGGTTTGTGGGACAGCCACAGACTGTACCTGATAGGCTGTACACATCACTGTCTCCGGCCATGGACACAGTACCTGTGCCTGGCAGGGGTGCTACAGACAGTTTTGGGTACCAACCCTGACTGGGTACTGTCATCAGAAGCAGAGGCATGATGACTGGACCCATGTCCCTGCTGGGACTGGCCAGAGCCACGTGCACATGGTCTACTGGGACAGTCAATGGACAGGCCAGCGCCAGCATTGCTGGGGCTGGTACTACCACTATGGAAGTGGCTGTGAACTGTGGGCCATCCGCGACTACTGCCAGCTGTTGCTGTTGCTGGCATGCGTCCGCGTCGACATCGCAACCATCCTGCATGGTCCTGGCTCAAGGAAGACATGTCATGGAGGGCATCTATTGTCTCCCCCCTATGTCTATCAATGACCGCGGTGTAAGTCCGGATGGCACCGGCAAGGTCACGGATGCTGTCATTGATAGTGGTGTAATGTGCCCTCTGCTCCCTAAGTCCCTGCCTGGTGTACCGTTCCATACGTGCCTGAGCCTGCATTACAGCCCAGAACATAGTGGTCATCATAAGACCTGTGAGGGCATGCCTGCCAGGGGCAATATGACCAGTGATGCTCCCCCCGAGAACCCCTGGACCTCCGCCTATGTGGTACCATTCTGGGTCTATGGCTATGACTGCTGTGAGGGGATGCAAGTGCCATGGGTACCACACTCTCCTGGTCAATGCCAACTGCATGCTGTCCCTTGCCTATGGCCATTGGTGGTGAGGGATGTAATGGCAGTATGAGTGTGCACATAGATGGGGTTGAACACTGTGTACTGTCGGCTGGCGGACCAACGGCAGACCCTGTCAAATCTCTCTGTGCCAAAATACATGTGTCATCATCACCACTATCCATGGCAGTGGCTTCAGGTCACCTGCTGCTTTCACTAACCTCTAACTCAGCACCTGTGAGAGGAAGACAGGAAACACACTTTACGGTCTGCACGTGCACACATGCACACATGAACACATGAATACATGCACACATGCACACATGCACACATGAACACATGAACACATGCACACATGCACACAGGAACACAGGAACACAGGAACACAGGAACACATGCACACTCCTCACTACAGCAGATACACACACACAACAGCAATCCAAAACATACTCAATAGTGGTTGAAGGTGGGTGACAGTATCACAAGGCAAACAGTCATGTCACACATGTCAGCATGCAGAATAGGTGTTGATCAAGTCCATGCAGTGTGAGTGTAGACAGCCATAGTTAATGACAGTGTACATGGCTGTGGTGCATGTGTGTACATGTTCAGTGATTGCCTACACCCTGGAACACAATGTGTACAAGGACACGACATTTCTGTGCAAGTATTATAAGCTCTGCAATGTCCTGTGCACCATCACTCACATGTATACATACCATGGCTGCATGTGTTATCTGTGTGTCACATGGATTTCCATGTCTGATTGCAGTGTCTGTGTCTGTAGCAGATAATTGTGGACACAGTTGTAGCACATGCATGCTATGTACACACACGGGATGAGTAGTGCATGTGTACATGATGGAATACCAATCCTGGACATGGCCATTGTAACTGTATGGGGTGTAGTACCATTAGCCATCATCATCATGCATCATGTGGTCACTCAAGGCCAGTAAAGTGTGCTAGACCACCGCCTAGCATGCTGTACCTGAACCGCAGTGTCATGGCTAAGTTCACAATTACATAGCCACATTGCACAAGGGTGTGTGGTGCCCAATAAGGACCATTGCCTAACATGACTGTGTTATGTGTTGAAGAGTGTTGCACAGCCCCATGCTAGGCCCCTACCCCTCAGGTATAATATGTGTGGTGTGTGGATGATATGCGGGATACTGAAGTGTGACCTGGCAGTGGGTCTCCGGTTACAACATGTGTAGCATGTTGAGGTGTACTGCGTATGACAAATGTGTTATGTTGTGTACATGTGTGTCAACTATGCCTATCCAATATGCAGTACAGTGTTGCCACATTTGTGTCTGATGCTCTGTGCATTGCATGTGATTGAGGCAGCTACTGACTTTACTGAGATGTTTAATGTCTCACAGCAAACATGCACAGCATGCATTATGCATAGGTGTGTTATGTGTACATGGCCTACACCTCACCTATGACATGCACATTTCAATACCAATTTTAAAGTGTTAACACACTCACCAGCATGTGTCGTCTGCCCTGCTGTCACACCAAAGGGACCTACAAGAATATGACACAGTTTGTCAGTGGCCACAACTGTGGCATTGCTACTGTGAGTGTGCTAAACTACAGTAGAACAACAGGCATAGCTGTACAGATACTATTTGCAATATCAGTATTGCACACTATAGGCAGCACAACTGCTAAACACAGTACACATCTCACATATACATAATCTAACAATACAGGTAACAGTAGTCTACAGCTAGGGCGTGTTACCTGCACGATCCATGTCACCATGCTGGGTGGCTCCGGCCTCCATGATGACACATGTGTGATGCTGTTGCTGCTGTAGGCCAAGAGCCACCACACTTAGGAGCAGTTCCTTCACTCTGGTGAAGGGGGGATGTATGGCCACCCCACCACCTGTGGCAAGCTGTTGTCTATGGATATCAGATGCACGCCACCGGACATGTCTAATTAAATCAATGCAGTGATGGTGTACCTGCTCATATGTCCAGTTATCCATGCCTATATCATTTACCCGATGAACAAGATCTTGCCACAGTGCAGTATGCTCCTGCTGGTGCTGGCTGGCCCTGGAATACAGCAGGGTATAGTGCTGAACCAGGCTGTGCTGGATTTCCTGTTCCTCTGTGGCTGTGTAGGAGGGATTCCTTTGATGACCCATAAGCCTGGAAGACAAGTAAACGATATGTGTGAGCAAGTCATGTGGCACACTTAATATTATACAGTACAGATATCAGTTAACTGCCATATATAGCATCTGTTCGTTTGTCAGAGGATACACACATTCAATACCACATATCAGTGCTCAGCCCACAACTGGCTGACAGTGCCTGCCACACTCCATATAACAAAATAAGTATACACCAGTACTCGGAACAGTGTTTGGGATCCAATGCACAGCCTTGCCATGGGAGTACATATCAAGCTAATGCATGAAGAAATATGCCATCCATTGCAATGAATGTGAAGTACAGTTACAGTATAACCAGTAACCCACCCTAGTCGTTGATGCCATACCCCTACCTAACATATGTGCACAGTTGTTAATATAGCTGGCATACTGCTGTAGCAGAGTATACATGTTGCTAGGTACACACACAAACCCTGCAACACACATGTGATTGCGGACATGGTACAGGCATCATTACACACACATCAGACATTCATACAACACAAAAATGTATGCTGACACAGATGAGCATTTCCTGTGTACCTTACAGTACTGTGTACCCCTACTTACAGATACCTATGCCTGAGGTATGTAATCTGTGCAGACTACAGCAAACACACAAGACAGTGTTACCAGAGAATGTGAACATACACCAGACTGTGCTGTCCATATATATCTGTATATATCTATATATCTCTATATATATCTATATATGTATATATCTCTATATATATCTATATATGTATAAATCTATATATCTATATATATCTACATATGTATATATACATATATATATATATATATATATATATATATATACATATATGTATATATACATATATATATATATATATATATATATATATATATATATATATATATATATATATATATATATATAATATATATATATATATATATATATATATATGTATATATACACATACTTATAAACATCCATTGCTGTACATATACATGCACATATAGGCACATATACTGCCCACCTTTCATGGTGGGAATATCAATTATGAAACAGTTGTGAGACATACAATTATGTAATAATATTGCAGAGTGTTGTGCAGAATGCATTTCGCTGTCCTCAGGCCGTATAGCTGTAGCAGACCTCACTGGCTGTAACTTAGTCCCACAGCATTTAACCACCACATGACATATACCTGCACTGCTTGCTGTTTTCAATGCCGCACACTACAACCTACATAGATATGTGCACATAGCAACCTTCAAATACATATATATGTCCAGCCTTCACTAACAGCTGCAGTATGTCCCTTGCCCTATGCACATCTGCATATACATATAGATACGGACTGCTACCACATATGGAGGGTTCACAATATGTAGAGTACCCTTCAGACACATCATTCAGATGCCAGCAAATACATCTCTGTTACATACCGTACCTTTGTATTTCTCACCTCTGTCTGTTGTACCTGTTGACGGTTTTTTTTTTTTTTTTTTTGGTTGGTGTCTCCAACTGCCACTGTTTTTTTTTTTTTTTTTTTGGTTGGTTGGTGTCTCCAACTGCCTCTGTTTGTTTTTTTTTTTTTTTTGGGTTGGTGTCTCCATCTGCCTCTGTTTGTTTTTTTTTTTTATTGGTGTCTCCAACTGCCTCTGTTTGTTTGTCTGTCTGTCTGTCTTTCTGTCTGTCTCTCTCACTCTCTCTCTCTCTCTCCAGTTGCTGCAATGATATTATTGCATGTGTGTGCAGCAAGTACAGGCTGCTTTTGTAGGTATCTGCACATGTGCATGTGATGGCCTCTGCACCAATTGGTGCCCACCATTTAGTAATTGCATGCAGCCTGCTGTGTGGTAATTGCAGTTCTCACTGTGATTTCAGGACACTGCTATAAAATGATTGGTTAGGTAGGTGTAGGTCTTTCAGTTTTGCAAGGTGGGGACCATGCTTGTTTGCTGTGGACACTGTTGTGTCAGTCAGAAGGTTGGTATATGTCTCATATCTGAAGCTGGGTTGTAGCCAGTGAAATGCATGTTGTACTGAAACCTGACTGTTGCTTCTTCCAGTACACTCTTCTCAGTGTGTAAGTTTACTCACACCTCCTAATGCTAACACTGGATACATGGGAGTATGTACTTTCTTTTGGAATTAGGGAATTAACTGGCATACAACAGTAGTTATTGCAATGTATTCCTATGGCTTTCCTATTTTCCTTTACATTCACTCCTTGTAATGCATGTTATATTTCTTTATTGCAATGTATTCCTATGGCTTTCCTATTTTCCCTTTACATTCACTCCTTGTAATGCATGTTATATTTCTGTATTGCAATGTATTCCTATGGCTTTCCTATTTTCCCTTTACATTCACTCCTTGTAATGCATGTTATATTTCTTTCAGCACCAAATTATTGTATATTTGCTGTGGCTTAGTGGTACATCATGCAGACTGGTGAGTTCAAGGTGTGGGGTTTGAGACTGACAAGGGTATTTTATTTTGCTGCTGAGCAGTACAAGGGCCTTGTCATACAGAGTGACTAAGGCACTTTTAAGCAGTTGTAAGCGGGTTTGCGGGGGTTTGCACGATGCTTAGCTTAGCTTATTGTATTTTAGCAATACTAAGCTAAGCTTAGCTTAGCTCATTTTATGTTAGCAATACTAAGCTAAGCTTGGCATAGCTTACCATATCTTAGCAATGCTAAGCTAAGCGTGCACATGCGCACACTAGTGCAAACCCGCTTACTACTGTTTACAAGTGCTCGCTCCCGCTAACCCCTGCGCTCATGTCTTTGATAGAAAAGTAAATGGGGAAATAGGAATGTGGTGATAAAGGGTGCACAAATAGGGGAAGACAGTAGGGAAACCAGCTTGTGATGTACACGATGGGTGTTGAGAAGGTCCATAGCTGCCCATTTCTTTACCAGCAACAGCTGTGCATATGCAATACATTAGGTGGGATTTTTGAAACCTTCCTCCCTTGAGAGAGGGGTGAGGACAACTAAGTATGTTGTACTACCAATTATGAATATCAGGCACAAGCACTGTTTGTGAACTGCTATACTGTCATTAGTACGTTACTCACGTCTGAACAGTTTATGGTTTGTGTTGACATTAGCACAGTCTGCTCAGGACAACTGGACATATTTCTGTACTGTGTATGCCTACCTACACCCTTGGTTGTGCCTGACTACACGGGTATATAGTACCTTTGGGTAGGGGTGCAGAACTGCAGAGTGCATTATTTATTATCGTGTGATGTTTATCTTACTGAATATGCAGAGTTGCTGTGTACCTGTAAGTCTATCAAGGCTTGTAGTCTGTCTGAGTAGCTCCCACCTGTGGACATATCCAGATGGTAGACAGAGGTCAGCCTAGTATTCTTTGACTGTGCACCACAGCAGTCTTTTCAGCACCTGAACAACGGCATTGTCACAGGTGGTTGCTAGCAGTACATGGCTACATCCTTTGATATTTCTGTGTTGTACTTCTACATAAGGGCATGCTTGTGGGATTCATTCTACAGCTATTTGCAAAGTGTGTAACAGCAGACAAGCTGATATGCCTGTGTGTTTCTGTCTCTTCCAGGCCTCAGATACTCTCACGTATATATTTGAACAGCCTCGGGGAAAGGTACATATAACTGGGTTACACCTGTGATATAGTTCAGACATTTTGCAGTTCAGACTTTGGGGGATTCAGAACATATGTATCACTGCACATTTTCTGATGTGCAAGCGGTGTCTACTCTCACTTATTGACATTTGTCATTAAGTGAGATTCAACACTTGTCTGCCTACTGTTAGTACATTTCACAGGGAGTCAGATGGGCACAGCTAACATTTGTTTACAAATCAGGGTCATCACTGTAGAGCAGTCACTGTTGGGCAGTCTGGCCTGTGACCTATGCAAATATGCCAGTGTTTATCCTGCTCTGATACTGTATGGGGTTTGTAAGCTGCTACTGTAACCTTATTCTCTACTAGCATGGCTGATTCTCTTTTCACAGTCATGTCATGCAATTCCGCAACATCTGCTGGTTAAGTCCCACAGAACAAGATTTGTGTTATGCCATTCCTATTTTCCCTTTACATTCCCTCATGGTAATGCATGATATATTGCTTTCAGCACTGAGTTATTGTATATATGCTGTGGTGTAGTGGTACTTCATGCAGACTGGTGTGTCCAAGGTCCTGGATTCGAGACTGACAAGGGTATTTTATTTTGCTGCTGAGCAGCACAAGGGCCTTGTCATACAGAGTGACTAAGGCACTTTTAAGCAGTTGTAAGTGGGTTTGCATGAGTTTGCGTGACACTTAGCGATGCTTAGCTAAGCGCACACAAGCTCACACTCGCGCACCCCCGCTAACTACTGCTTAAAAGTGCTTACTCCCGCTAACCCCCGCGCTAATTTATTTTAAAGAAAAGAAAATGGGGAGATAGGAAAGTGGTGAAAAAGGGGGCACAAAGAGGGAAAGACAGTAGGGAAACCAGCTTGGGATGTGCAGGATGGGTGTAGAGAAGGTCCATAGCTGCCCATTTCTTTACCAGCAACAGCTTTGCATATGTATGAAATTTGGTGTGAAATTTGAAACCTTCCACCCCTGAGAGAGGGGTGAGGACAACAAAATGTGTTGTACTGCCAATTAGAATTATCAGTTTACATGTCCAGTGGACATGTGTGCGAATTGGGCAGCTATGTATGGGGCGTAATTTTTTTGTGGGAACAGATTGCCCTTTTTTTATTTTTTTTTTCAGGTGAGAGTGGACTGTGAGGTAGAAGAAGTAGGTATATTTGGGGAGGTAGGTTGGGGAGGTAAACAGACAAAACAAACAAGATGCATACAGGAGCGGAGATGACACATGGGGTGGGTGAACACAATTGACGGGGAAGGTTGTTTGGAAATCGCAAGCCCATGAGCCCACAGATGGTAACAGTGGAACTGAGATCCCCACTCATGGGCAGTCACCACTGCACCTTCACAGCCCCCTGGGTGGCTGTGCTGGGGGCTGAGTAGGATGGGCAGGCTCACCTGAGAGACACGCCACTCTCGCCTCAAGCTGGCGTAGGGGATCAGCAACTGAACGCTGGATCTCCCTATGCACCACAGCTCGGACCTTTCAAAGGGTGACAGATGGACCTTCTCCGCCCATGCTTACATGGGGGGGACGAGCCTCATCCCCTGCAGCGCTTCCACCCGAAGGTGGCACAGGACCAACGTAGGAGGGGAGCCCGGGTTGGGCACCGGAGCTGCTGGTGCCAGGTGCACTCGCCAACTGAGGAGGGACAGGTGGATCCGCTGGGACCGGCCTTCTCATACGTTCTGTGATTAGGTATGTTTAATTACAACATAAACAACAGCATTCCATATTAGTTGTAACATCATGCAGTAATATTCCCATTAACCCAAAACACCAAGGTTCCAACAGTTGAACAGCAAGCATAACACATGCATATATTGAACGACAGTGGATATTCCAACAGCATGCAGGGATGTTTGGTAGCAACAGGCCACCATGAAAGTGGTGTTTGAACAGGGCACATGCATCAACATCAATGCAAATATTTATAAAACAATAGGACATATGTCCCAACAAATATTTAAGGTTACACATACCCATTGAGGTGTGGAATTTCATGGTTTATGCACATATGGTAGGGTGTAGAAAAAACCTCAGTTAACATCTTATAATGACCTTTTAGTCTACACTACATTCCCAGTGACTGCAGTTGTGTATCCCCTACCTGTATTATTACACTTGCCACCATACATTAGGTTGTGTCATGGGTTTTGCTAGTTCAGTATATGCCTGACCCATATCTGACATACTAACTGTCCAGGATGCAGGTGTTACTGCTACATATTTCTTGTTTGCATTTATATTTCTTTATCTACATATCTGGGATGTTTTCACATGACATTTTCACTTAGATTTGTACAGAACCCTGCATTTCTTAACACACACTCACATTTCTGGTGAATAATTACATGCTACATGTGTGCCAGGTTTACTTATTCATGCCAGCCAGTAACTGACTATTGTGGACTGTATATATGATTCACAGCTACTAGCACTTCCATCACCCACTTTATATGGGACTGCATAACTCTGGGTTGCCAGCACATTTTCAAACAGTACTGTTTGTATAATGCAAGAGTACAACAACATTTCAGACTCTGTGACACAGACACACTCTGGGTTTTAGACCTTTATTAATGACATTGCACACTTTTCCACAGGCTCACTCCTTTATTTGTTTTAACGGTGTTTATGGCAGACATGTTCAAGACTATACCTTTATTAATAGGTTAGAACAATCTTTTTTCAGGCTCACTCACTTATGTTATATGATAGTGCCTGAAGGGATATTATTCCAGACATATGTTACCTTTCTTAATGGGTTACTACACTCTTTTTCTGCCTCTCTGACGTTTTTATCTGACATTACATGCAGAGAACGTATTCAGGCAATTCTATGGCTGTTTTATTGGACTACAACACTTTCTTTCATGCTCTCTCCCATATTTTATATAACAATACATGCAGAATAATCACTAACCTGCGTGGTGGTGCAACCTTAGCAGCCTATCAGCATAGGCTTGCTGATTCGCAGCAGGGTCACCTGCAGCTGTAAAGTAAATGAAGGAATATTGAGACATACCTATCTGTTATACATACTCCATAATCAATTCTTACATACTGTATTCCATGGCTACATACTCAGTTGTGGGGCATTCTGCATCCCACGGGCCTCCTGTATCCACTGGTTCAGGCGGTTCTGCTTTCATCTCTTCATGTTTGCATGGTGGTGATGGACCTGCTCACCAGTCCGGGGAATGCCTGTGGCACTGGTGAGGTCACGAGCTAACTGGTTCCAAGCCTCTGCCTTGTACTCCGTCCCTTGGAACTGGCCCTGCAGGAGTCTTGTTTCGTGATGGTGGACAAGGAGCCAAACCATGTATTTGGACTCCTCGATGCCTCAACGTTGCGCTCAGAAGCGTGAACACTCTCCTGCTCCTGCCATTCTGACTGCAAATGTGAGCTACAATCAGTTATAGCGAGTATTCTCACCTATGGGGCTTAAATATGTCACATTTCCCGCACTTTTTTGTGACTGGCCGTTTTGTAAAATTCTCGGCTGACTGCAGACCTGCTTAGAAATGGTTAAACTACCATTCGTAAGTTTATGAATGTTAATAGTGGCTGCTTCCCCTATGTTGTCATGGCTTAGTGGTTCTGTACTTTGATTATGATGCAAAGGATCCTGGGTTCGAACCTTGTCATTCTTTTATTTTAATACTGTCTAGACAGGCTAGGGGGTGTGGCTGTGTTTAAGCAACTTAGCTCTTTGTTGCTCCCCAGTGCCCTGGTTGTAGCGGCGCGCACATCCGCGCAAACACATTGCACTGGATAAAGAGCTTTTAAACTTTGGGCAACTCTTTTGCACTGGGTAAAGCACTATTACACCATGGGCAACTCTGTTTAGCTGGATAAAGCGCTATTAAACTATGGGCACCTCTGTTTAGCTGAGTAAAGCACTATTAAACTATGGGCAACTCTGTTTAGCTGGATAAAGCACTATTAAACTATGGGCACCTCTGTTTAGCTGTGTAAAATGTTGCTTAACACCAGGCTATCTGGGTCCTTTAAAAATATATATTTTGTTCACTGATACATTGGCCATGTCACTGCTTTTAATAAAATTTTAATCATATATGTCTGGTATTATTTCAAATACTGATTTAAAACATAAATAAGAAGGGGAGTGGTGGGACTCGAACCGTGAATGCCTTCTCTTTGTGCATACGCTCTACCATTATGCTATTGCAATTTGGTGTGCTTTGCATAAACATTCTTTCTTATGCTCTTCCATGTCAGAATTGCTAACTTCAGCTAAGCAATGGGCACACCCGTGCACACATGCGCAAATACGGGCAGCTATATCGTGGATTTAAAAAATATATATATAATTATTTACTTTATATAAGTGTGATGGGGGTTTACAGTGTCAGGGAGTGTGGTGTTGGGTGCAAGTACATTTGAGCGAACTCGCTCTTTTGTGTTGACATTTTGCTTTTTATAACCTTGCAGGGGCGTGCACATTTAGACTGCTTGGCAGTCGGACACGCCCCCTGCTTTCCTACTCAGTCCATGTAAGAGTTACGGTTGAGTCAACGTGCCCTCATGAATATTCATGGCATGCTGATGTCAAACCGTTCAACTGCAGCCTCCGAGTAAGACTTATTAAGTCTTACACGAAGGATTAGTGAATCCGGGGGATGATTGCACACTGTTTTTTTATCCACCACACAAATGAAATGTGAATGTATTACTTAAAAACAAACATGACTGTGGCAATGCATTTGGGCTAAACCAGACTTAACAATCATACCAGTACCTTTTAAAATGCTCCAGTTGATTAACTGAGTTTGGTTAAGGTAAACCCACACCACAGAGGGAGTGATTCTAAACTTGAGAACCACAGCCCTTTTCTTACTTTCATCATTCTGGTTCTGGCATTTTCAGTGATGGCAGCACCTGTGAAGGCACATGACCACACTCAAAGCTAGTTAGATAAGGTGACCAAGACTACAATCTACTGTCTTAGTGACTCATACCTAGATAAGATCCTGGTTGGAGTTAGAAGAAGAGAATGGAAAGAATAGACATCTAGCAGAACTTAGAAGAGCACCTGTCAAACCTTACAGGGATCACACACTCCAGCCAACAGTACTGCCACAGGTAAGATGACCTACAGAAGTGTAGGTCTGACCATCTGGCTGGGAAGACCAGAATTCTATGGTAAGAAGAACTGTTTTTTTTAGTCATATTAAAGATAAAACTAAACTATAAGAAGGCTTCACAGAAATCCAATAAACGGCAATGAAAAATATGTAGAAGCAAATTGATTTATTCAAAGAACAAACTGGCAAGCGCTTTTACCCAACAGGGCTTCTTCAGACCAAATAAATCTTGATTAAAACAACACTGCATTATATACCCATGTTAAATTAGTCATCATTATGACATCACATCCTGTCCTTTAAAACAATTATAAAAAATATATGAAATATGCATAATTATGCATTTTTAAATAACTATATACCCAGTTCAGTATTCTAAAACAACAGAAGCATATGTAAGCAGTTCATTCGTAATAATTTTAAAAGAAAATTTTTCATGCAAAAATACCATATACAATATATCATAGAAGTTCCCATTAAAAATTCATCATGAATAATATATCATAGAAAATCCCATTGTAAAAGTTCAAATGTAGGTCAGTCAAACCTAAAAAATGTAGTACACTGAAATGCCTCTAATCTGCATAATAGGTGAGAATACAGAAGGAAATGGAAGCCAACAGAGTACCTGAAATACCAGTACAGTCATAGTAAATGTTTACAGTTGTCAGGTGTGCCTCCCCCCCACAATCCTATGTAGAAATGTAGTAACATGTACGTGTAGGTATAATAACAGTGGAGCAGAGATTACCTGAGCTGGCCAAAGTAGCAGGGTAGATTGTTGCACATGTACAATATGCAGGGCTCTGTGTGATAGGTTGTTGTGTGTTGTATATTGTGTGAAAGTGGTCAGCATGTAGGCATGGAGGGTTGAGTCCCAATGGCCAATGGCCAGTACTGTTGATGACAGGGCCAAGTTCTCACAACTGCAGTGCCAAACACAATGCATCCCTGCAAGACACAATCCAGCAGTAATCCATACTAATTGTTCAGATGTAATATCTATCACCGTCTGAAAGATGGACATGGCATGAATGTGGGCCCAGACATACAGACAGTACACAGGTGGAAGTACCCTAGACAGAGAGTGTATAAAATGTTACTGTCAAATGGACACACTTTTGGAATTGTGCATACAGGTTAGCAACACATTAGTTGGCTGTGTAGTATGTAATACTGATGTAGTCTAGCCAAACACTGTCAGACCACAAAAGGCACAGGTATGAAGTACTGAGAAACTGCTGATGTCCCTGCACAAGCCAGCATAAGTGGAATGCCCCATGTATATCTGTGAATCAGCTGCAAGTAGCTTCCATAGCACACATGCACCCAGGTCTCCCCACCATCAGGCACAGGTATCTCACAGGTCATATCCCTTCTGTTGGAAACTAGTACAAAATGATCCCCAACTCCGTATGGGAATAGCCACAGAATGAAGCATGCTGAAGAGGTGTCCCATGCAGGTGTGCTCCTAGCTGTAAGCAGCACCCCACCAGCATTCACACCAATGGATCAATAAGGACAGAAACTATTGACATTAGCACCTTGCACACCTCTGCTGTCAACCCAGGGGAATACAATGGCTTCCAGCCTGGGACTGTAGGAGTGACACAAAGTACCAGCCTGTTACAGATGGCCTGCATCACTACCAAATGCCTTACAGTCCTCTCTCAAAGGCCTGTGTCTCACCCATACTGCCAATGTATGTTATCTCATGGACTCCCAAATAAAACATAACACAGTCCACAGAACACAAATGCAAGGCCATGTCGACAAATCCCAGTAGCATGTCCTCCATGTCCTACTGCATGAACTGTGGACCAACCCCTAAATACTGATGGGATGAAGTGATAACTATAGGGATACTTATCAGATGTCATTTGCATAATGTTCTGAAGAGGATAGAATAATGGGAGGGTAGAAGCACGGACACCATGGAGTGTGTGAAGTCTGAAACTCAGATGTGTGCACATACTATCCCTGCCTGCAAACACAGGAATGGGTGGCTACAAACCTGCTCGTAAACCACAATGTGAAGAGGTAATGACCAGAAATATGAGCCCTACCTCTGGGTAAACTGTATGAATCTGTACAGTTGTGAGGTATGCCCACAGCAGGATATGGCCATACTATCACGTCGATAGATGTACAACCATGGGATCCTCAGCCACCACAGTACCATTTACACAGACCCATCAGCAAGTGTCTGCAGCTGCCCCTCCGAATGGTATGATTGTACAAGAATATGTAGGCTGCAGACCACAATACTGGACACTGTTTCATTCATCTTGTGTTCCTCAGGAAATTACTGCAAGCAAATATGTATACCTGTCAGTAGTTGATGACATAAAACATCACAGTGTAAAACAGTACATATCTCTGAATATCTCTGCTAACACCAAAAACATGTAGCAGAAGCAGCACAGACACAATTAGTTACAGTATCCCACTATCCTTTGCCCATTGTGAACCCATATTGTCAACTGATCTATAGATATCCTGCAGAAACAGGTTGGTGGCTGTAGGTGTAGAACACAAACGCCTGCACTGGAGTACAACCTACCTGGAATGGATTCACACATTCAATAAAGAAGGTCATACTGGGCATGCTCCCACACTTACAGAAATGAAGCTCATGTCTGGCAACAACAGTGGACTATACATATCTGTCAGTCACAGATGTTTGTGCACACACTCCACATCACAAACCAGTTATGCGTTGCACACACATTGGTTAGGAATGCACACATATATCCAAAGACCACACACTATAATAGGCCAAACATACACATACATAGATGTGTGGAAGAGAGTGACAGACAGTGACAAAGAGCTTCCCATCATGAGGCCTATCTCACCCAGCACATATCCAATTGGCCAATACCACATGATGTGCAAATGTCTATCACTGTAGACATTTGCTTCTGGTAGCTCTCAGCACTATAGTGTCTGTGGTGCTTGTGATAACTGTATAACATGACTGTACAAGTCATTATTCATCTAGCAGTTGTATACATGTTCCTGTCAAATGTAAACCTGTGTGTGACTGAGTGTTGTTTGTGGGCTTCCAGATGAATGGTTTATGGCCCATTCACACACACTGCACTCTCCATTGTCATTCACCTTGAAATACCCCTTTGGAAAAGGGCTAGCCCTATAAGATCAGTGGCACGTGCTATAACTGCATAACACTGTAGTGTTATGTACTAGTTAGGTAGGAGTTCTAATCCCGGACATGGCAACTGTGAGACTCTCTCTGTGTGAAGGGATCAATGCTGTTGAGGCCAGTTACAGTCACTACACTTTCCATTGCCCTACTTTGGCAAGCCTGCTGATGTAATTCACCTTGAAATACACCTTTGGGGAAGGACTAGCTATATAAGCTCTGTGGTGTGTGCTATAATTGTGTAATGCTATAGGGTGATGAACTAGTTAAGTAGTAGCTCCAATCCTAGACATGGCAACTGTGTGTGTAGGCATTAATGCTTTTGAGGCCAGTCACAGTCACTACACTGTCCATTGCCCTACTTTGACAAGCCTACTGATGTCATTCACCTTGAAATACACCTTTGAGGATGTACTAGCCCTATAAGTTCCATGGTGTGTGCTATAACTGTGTAATGCTATAGTGTGATATACTAGTTAGGTAGGAGTTCTAATCCAAGACATGGCAAATGTGAGACTTTGTTTGTGTAGGGATCAATGCTTTTGAGGCCAGTCACAGTCACTACACTTTCCATTGCCCTACTTTGGGAAGCCTGCTGATGTCATTCACCTTGAAATACACCTTTGGTGAGGGATTAGCACTATAAGCTCCATGGTGCATGCTATAACTACGTAATGATCTACTGTGATGTACTAGTTAGGTAGGAGTTCTAATCCCAGACATGGCAACTGTGAGACTCTGTGTGTACGCGTGAGTGTGTGTGTGTGTGTGTGTGTGTGTGTGTGTGTGTGTGTGTGTGTGTGTGTGTAGGGATCAATACTTCTGAGGCCAGTCACAGTCACTACACTGTCCATTGCCCTACTTTGACAAGCCTGCTGATGTCATTCACCTTGAAATACACCTTTTGGGAGGGAATAGCCCTATAAGCTCCATGGTGCATGCTATAGTGTGATGTATTAGTTAAATAGGAGTTCTAATCCCAGACATGGCAACTGTGAGACTTTGTGTGTGTAGGGATCAATGCTTTTGAGGCTAGTCACAGTCACTACACTGTCCATTGCCCTACTTTGGCAAGCCTGCTGATGTCATTCAGCTTGAAATACACCTTTGGGGAAAAACTAAACCTATAAGCTCCATGACACATGCTATAGCTGCGTAATGCTGCAGTGTGATGTACTAGTTAGATAGGAGTTCTAATCTCAGACATGACAACTGTGAGACTCTGTGTGTGTGTGTGTGTGTGTGTGTGTGTGTGTGTGTGTGTGTGTGTGTGTGTGTGTGTGTGTGTGTAAGGGATTAATGCTTTTGAGGCCAGTCACAGCCACTACACTGCCCATTGCTCTACTTTGTTCACTGAAAAAAGATCCAACGCGTCACTGAAGACTAACCACACAAATTTATTACAGGTAAACGTAAAGCTCAATGTTTGAGCGACTTCTTCAGACATTCAAAACTTGATTGAATTACGTATTTATACACTCACGTCACTAAAATCATTATCGTGTCAATTAACAATTTTAAAATGATTTAAAGCAAAAATTTATAAACACACAATTTGCAACAGCAGTAAAAGAAATGTATATAAAAGGATGTTCTGTGTTAATATACACAGCTAAGTTTATATGTATGTATGTTTCAGTAAAGTAGGTAAAATTAGCTTAAATTTCCAAAACCTTTTAGTTATAATTAATCAACTCGCGACACATCACTCAATGTTCCCTTGTATATAGAAAAAACCAACATAAAATAAAAAGTTAAATTTAAGTGTAATATAAAATACTAGAATACAGTTTAGCTAGGTCTATTGTTCATCTTAGTCAGACTAAACATTTAGTATAAATCTTGAAGCAATGTCCTGTAAAGAGATATGTATATATATGGAAATAAAAGTAAAAGAGGAATGAAAATAATAATTAATCTAAGTCTGTTGTGACTTTGCATAAAATTTGTTCAAAAACTGGATATAAAAACAAATGATGTTAGTGTTTGTTTCTTATATAAAAGTGGTGCATTAATTTATAAAAGGTGGAAGTAAACCATTAATATATATACATTTGTATGAATAAATATATATATATATATATATATATATATATATATATATATATATATACACACTAAAACCAGATATATATATATATATAATAAATAATTTAATATAATAAATAGTCAATATGTATATGATAATTAGTTAAAAAACCTATATATAAATAAATAAATAAGTGTATATATTGTATATATTACATATATTAAGTATGTTAAATGTTAAGAAATTGAAAAAAAACAGTAGTTTGTATATATATATTGCACCTATAAGGCCTTTTCATACAAGTTGAATGCAAAGTTCTGAAATAAAAATAATAATGAAGAAAATAATAATAAAGAAGGAATCAAAACCCTGTAGGAAGCTAAATGATACATAAACTTGTAACCAGGTCTAAAAAGATATAATAAATACAAAAGCCTGTGTATGTATATGTATCATATATTGTGCCTTTCTATGTGCAAACTAAAATCTTAAATAAAATTAATTTAACATCAAAGCTAGAATAAGTCTAAAAAATATAAAAAATGTAAAAAAAAAAAATATATATATATAATAAATATATAATGATAATAAAAAATAATTGTATTAATTAATTCCTATTCAGACTCCTTAATTTTAGTAGGCAGCCTATGTTGCAATGGTCATTAAAACCTGGGTACATAAAAGCATTAGTACGCCATTGCCAAGTAAGTTCTCGCTCTTCTAAAAGTAAGTTGTATGGGCCACCTCTGATATTTGTCTGAATTTGGTCCAGTGCTGTAAATTTAAAATTGTGGCCTGGATTAATTAAAATGTGTTTAAATAGAGCATTCTCCGCTTTGTTGTTCTGTATAGCGTATGTATGTTCATATACTCTTTCTTTTAACTGCCTTTCAGTCTTTCCTATATAGAAAGCTGGACATAGTGTGCATGAAGCCAATACACTATTAATTTGGACGAGCAGTTGAATTTGTATCTAATTCTATACTTTTTGTTGTTAATAATTACATATTCCCCGCTATACATATGTTTACACATATTACAGTTTTCACAAATTTTCATTCCTTTCTTCCTACTGAAGTTCTTAATAGAATTGCTTTCCAAAATGTTTTTCAAGTTGTAGCCCCTTCTATATACTATCCTAGGGTATTCAACAAGTTTGTTGAATATACTCTTGTCTTGTTGAATTAATGTCCAGTTTTTAAACAACAATTTTTTAATAATGTCACTGTCCATATTGTAAGTCGTAATGAAGCTGATTTTAAAATCATTGCTTAGTAGTGATTTTCTTTCTAAGATTTCTGATTCCTCAGAAAGGTGTACTTGATTGTCTACTGTGGCTAAAAGTGTACTCTGATCAATGGACTGGTTAAGAATAGGAAGAATAACACCATTTGATCTTTTATAACTCACTTCTTGGACTATTTCTTCTAAAAAATCAGTAGGGTAGCCTCTCTCACAGAAAAAGGCTGTAAGTAGTTCACATTCAGATTCAAAATCTCTTTCATAAGTAGTCATACGGGCTGCTCGAATTAGTTGGCCTTTTACTATAGCCTTTTTCTGTGCAGCCGGATGGAGGCTGGTGTAATGCAAATAAGAATTGCAGAAAGTTTCTTTTCTATGTATTCTAGAAAAGTACTGGTTGTTGACATAGTCTTTAGATAAGTTCACGTCCAAATAGTCAATAGAGTGTAACTGAAAATTGGACGTGAATTTAAAAAAAACAGTAGTACTATTAAGGAAATTTAACAACTTTTCTGCTTTTCTTTGGTCTCCCTCAATTAAAATGAAAATATCGTCCAAGAAGCAGGTGTAATACTTAATGAATGGGGTCCATTCATTGTTACCAAAGATAAATTGATGTTCCCAGTATGCCATAACTGTATTCGCTAAACTGGCCCCACAAGGCGAACCCATTGCAACACCGCATTTTTGCAAGTATAACTTGTCATTAAAAGTCACAGTCACTACACTGTCCATTGCCATACTTTGACAAGCCTGCTGATGTCATTCACCTTGAAATACACCTTTTGGGAGAGAATAGCCCTATAAGCTCCATGGTGCATGCTATAGTGTGATGTATTAGTTAAATAGGAGTTCTAATCCCAGACATGGCAACTGTGAGACTTTGTGTGTGTAGGGATCAATGCTTTTGAGGCTAGTCACAGTCACTACACTGTCCATTGCCCTACTTTGTCAAGCCTGCTGATGTCATTCACCTTGAAATACACCTTTGGGGAAAAACTAAACCTATAAGCTCCATGACACATGCTATAGCTGCGTAATGCTGCAGTGTGATGTACTAGTTAGGTAGGAGTTCTAATCTCAGACATGACAACTGTGAGACTCTGTGTGTGTGTGTGTGTGTGTGTGTGTGTGTGTGTGTGTGTGTGTGTGTGTGTGTGTGTGTGTGTGTGTGTGTGCGTGTGTGCGTGTGTGCGTGTGTGTGTGTGTAAGGGATTAATGCTTTTGAGGCCAGTCACAGCCACTACACTGCCCATTGCTCTACTTTGGCAAGCCTGCTGATGTCATTCACCTTGAAATACACCTTTGGGGAAGTACTAGCTCTATAAGCTCTGTGGCATGTGCTATAACTGGGTAATGCTATAGTGTGATGTACTAGTTAGATGAGAGTTCTAATCCCAGACTTAGCAACTGTGAGATTGTGTGTGTGTGTGTGTGTGTGTGTGTGTGTGTGTGTGTGTGTGTGTGTGTGTGTGTGTGTGTGTGTGTGTGTGTCTTTTTGGTTGTGTGTGTAGGGATCAATGCTTTTGCGGCCAGTCACTACACTGTCCATTGCCCTACTTTGGCAAGCCAGCTGATTTCATTCACCTAGAAATACACCTTTGGGGAAGGACTAGCCTTGTAAGCTCCATCGTGTGTGCTATAACTGTGTAATGCTATAGTGTGATGTACTAGTTAGGTAGGAGTTCTGATTCCAGACATGGCAACTGTGAGACTCTATGCTTATGTGTGTGTAGGGATCAATGCTTCTGAGGCCAGACACAGTCACTACACTGCCCATTACCCTACTTTGGCAAGCCTGCTGATGTCATTTACCTTGAAATACACCTTTGGGGAAGGACTAGCCCTCTAAGCTCAGTGGAGTGTGCGATAAATATAGTACTCTGTAGCAGCAATACAAAGCTAGATAACGGTCTGAATCTCAGTACTGTCAAGTGTGTGTGTGTGTGTGTGTGTGTGTGTGTGTGTGTGTGTGTGTGTGTGTGTGTGTGTGTGTGTGTGTGTTTGTCATCAGTATCCTGTGTGGAGGTAGCTTTGATTGTGTAATAACATGACTCATTGTGAGGTGGGTTTTGCACATTTCTTGTATTGAGGACCTACTATATGTCACAATGTCCACCTTACAAGGACAACAGATGTCAAACAGCAGAGTGGCTGGTGTAGACAATCCATACCCCTATATGTGACATTTTGGATTGGGGAACAATATAGGCAACCCTTGTATTAGCCAGAGAACACTCTCCACCCATGTGTGATACACAAACACACTTGGCTAGGCAACAATCACTATGTTGGTAGTTCCCTGTATATTGCCCACAGATAGTATCCACTGTGCGACTGCAGTGGACTACAGTGGACATGGCACCCTATTCCATCCCTACAATAGGTAAATAATTGCTTACAGTGGTACTTTGCTATGTTACCCACTAGAAGCCTGCAACAACTGTAGAGTCAGCAAATGTAACCCACAAAGGAAATACCATGCCTTATAGACAAATCCTGTATGGACAGATGCCATGAACACCAGTGAATACCTGTATCATGCTGTCAATGTAGGTGCAGGATCAACCTCAGTTCCATAGCCAGTTCTCACCACAGGAGGTCAGGAATGCCAAATCAGATGATAACAATCTGTCCACACAACATGCCCAAGACACCCCAGGTACACTTCCACATGTCACAGAACATGCATGTGGGACATGTGCACAACCCAGACACTGTACATGGTATGGAATATAGAACACATACATGTCAAGCATTGCACAGCACTGGCCACCCACAACAGTAACCCAGATGAGTGGATGGTGAATATAATACCTACCTGTGTGGGTCAATCCAGGGAATACACCCCTGAGCCACACTGCAGACCATTGTCATGTGGCCTGATGCCAAGGTATAACCTTTTGCCTAGCCTTGTACAGCCTTCTGGCACAGTCAACTACTACACACCTGTGAAGCAATGAACCCATACATGTCAGTACTGGCAAATCTATGTCTGTGTGTGTGGAGATTAATGATTTAGAAGTCATTCACAATCACTACACCTCTTATTGCCCTACTGTAGCATGCCTTCAGATGTCAGCCATCTTGACATACCCTTTGCCCATATATCAGCCTGATAACCTCCGTGGTGCATGTGATACCTGCGTAATACTGTAGTGTAGCAAACTAGTTAGTTAGGAATTCTAATCCTGACCCTGCCAACTTTGATAATGTGTGTGAGTCCCTGAGAGTTGGTTGTGTCTTCCTTGACACCTGCTTTTGTGGACAGGCACATGTACTACACTTACCTTAGCCCTCCTTTATAACTGTTGCTGATGTCACTCACCTTCAAAGATACCTGTGGACAACTCTCCAACATGTAAGCTCTGTGTTGCATGCAATAACTACATAAAATGTAATAGCAATACATAGTCAGGCAGGGGTTTGAAACCCTGTACTGGTAAGTGTGTGACACAAACATACTTAGTTTTTACTCTCCTACCCACTTTGTCTCTCTCACTCACTCTCTGGTGGATGTGGAAAAGTACACCTGCTTTGCTTAGGCAGCAGCTTGTGTTTTGTAAGTGATGCTCATGATTAGCTGATGGCCTGTGCATGAATTGGAGTCCCCCACTAGCTGATTGCATGTGGAACAGCTGTGGTATAATTCCCATAGCCAATTGCATGGAAACACAGTCCTATGGCTAGCAACATCATGTGGGTGTTGCCCCTTTTCATTCACTGTGAGCAGGACTTCATGTTGGTGTTTTGGCAAACAACATCACAGAGGTTAGTGGGATATACCTCTTACAACACAAACTGTGGAGACAGGCCAACAAACAGGAGGTGGATGTTACAGACATGAGGACAGAATGTAAATCTTGCTCTTCTACATTTGAAGTAATGTTGGTTTAACAGGGTTTGTGTGGATATGGTTGGTCTACATGATTTAATATATGTCATGACAGTATTATGTGGTTGAGGAAACTCTCACCTGTAGGGCTATCTGAAGACTGGCCAGAGCCTTAGATGTGTTGTGTTACTCACACATGTCAAATTTTTAGAAATGCAGTAACATACTCTGAGGGTTGCAGTCAGTACATGGTGACAGCCATGTGAGTTACTGACTTCATATCCCTCAGATGATATATGTCACAACAAACCCTGTTATACCAGTAAATGTATGAGTTTATCACAGCAACATGTCAATACTGGCCCTGTGTTTGTGCCTCCAGCCACAACTCTGTCAACCTTTGTACATATGTCTTGCAGTAAGAGGTGCATATGTTCAGTCCATCATTATTTACTGACATCATACCTGATAACAAGCCAGTGAGATATCAGACTGCTAGACATGTTGTGTATAGTAGGGCTTATATTTGAGGACAAAACCTGGACATTCTGTTGAGGTCTGTGTACTTATGTTGATTGTCAACAGAGTGTGTATTGTGAATATGTACCTTGGCCTGTGTACAGACTGTGGTAGATGTCATTGTTCTTGGTCCTGTTCTATCTGATGTTGCATGCTGCTCCATTGTATGGTACCCAATAGGCGTACGTTTGTAGGGCTAAACCGACACATGTCCCATACTACAGTCACACATTGGACTACACTGTGTATTGGCCCAGTATAAGTTGGGTTAGTGTGTGAGTGGCACATATGAGGATGGTATTGATCACACAGTCCATATACTGTAATATTAAGCATGCTTACCATATGTGACTGTGGCTGTGTTCAGATTGGTTGTGGTATGCACTTTCACACAGGTGTCTGTTACTCCATGCTGTTACATGCCTGTAGAGCCTGCTATATTTGCAGGTACATGTGTATTCCCCCATACGAAATGTAGGCCAGTGCTGTAGCATTCTGCCTGTAGTTTGTACAGTGCTTTGTGACATGCCTAGCATCTCAGTGTACTTACCCAGTTTGATGTTATGTCCAGATATTTGTCAGATGTACTGTTGCGGGGCCACCATAATTGTTGTGTATTTCTGACAAAGCAGTGGGATGCTGTACAGATGTATGTCACTAACTAATTAGTAGTATGTGGGCTCGTGATCTCTCCTCCTCTGGTTATTATGTGTCAGGGCAGACAGGAGTGTGTGAATGCATAAACTGTGTGAGCTTATCTATTCCAGTATTTTCATGATATCCCCATTTACATGGCTGCAAACATCCACTTTGTCAGGCTTGGTCGACACGTCTTGCACTAAGGGGGTTCTGTGTATACCTCTGGACTGACTAGAGTGTGATCGACTGTCCACATTTACTGGTCATATCTCTGCTGTATTCCACAGGATCATTACTGTGATTTCTGTGGTACTGCATTATGATGATCTCATGATGTCTGTCAGTAACTGATGGTGTACATGTCAATATCAGATGTGACTTCGCACACATTTCTGTTAAGACAACCCCTGTTACAGTAGCAACAGTCTGCATTTAAATCTGCAATACTTACATGACATCCCCTTGCACTAAGAGGTTGTGACTATTGGTGCTTAGGTATGACTACACTACATGTTATGGACATATGTTATACATATATGTATATATATATATATATATATATATATATATATATATATATATATAGATAGATACATATACATACATACATATATGGATATATATATATATATTTATAGATACACTCACACACACACACACACACACACACACACACACACACACACACACACACACACACATATATATATATATATATATATATATATATATATATATATATATATATTGCATTATATATAAGGTCATATTTAGATCTATCTGTATGTATATATATATATATATATATATATATATATATATATATATATATATATATATATATATATATATACATTTATACATAAGTAGATATATGTATATAAATATATATATATATATATATATATATATACAGATAGATCTATATGTGACCTTATATATAATGCAATATACAGATGTATATAAATACATATATATAAATATATATGTATGTACATGTACACATATATCTACATATGTATATATATATATATATATATATATATATATATATATATATATCCATATCCTTATGTGTAAACATGACTGTTGTATATACCTTCCAAGATGTATCACACCATTTTTATCTGATATATATATATATATATATATATATCTTTAGATATAACAACATACGTGATTCAACACTAACATCACTAATAGGTATTTCACAATTGTGGAAGTCATAGCAGTTGTTCAATACTATTCAGTATGTGTACTGACAAATATATTGAAAAAAACAAAAACTGTCTTTACAGCTGTCATGGCTTAGTGGTTGACTGCTGTGACTATAGTGTACAAGGTCCTGGGTTCAAGACCTGCGAGGGCTGAGTATTTTGTTGCTGGACAGAACAAGGACTGTTGAAAACAGTGTGGTTAAGGCAGTTTTGAGCAACTTTAAGTGGGTTTGTGTGGTTTTGTGTGACAGTAAGAACTGCTAACGTACTGTTAAATAAAAAGATGCTTACACCATGTAGGCTTCGCTTACCAGTGCGCAAACTTGCATAGCATTTATATTGCAGCAATGCTGAAACCTGCTAAGCATGGCTCAGCCCTGGTAACCAGTGCTCACATTCTGGTCTGATAAAATAGCAGGGTAATGACATCTTTAATAAGTGTATTTAATTCCATGTACATAACATGCATCTATGTGCTGTCATTACAGTAGCAAGGGGTGTGAGTCTACTGTCTGGGACACCTGGGTATATATGGCTTGTACAACACTCTTTTCCATTTGAATGTGTTTTATACATGGGTAGTATCCAAGGTTATATGCAGTCACACTGGTATGTAATGTATCATTACGTTACTACTGTTGACAGTGCATTCCCAAGTAGGAGTAGATTGCAGATTGTAGTACTGGAATCAAAACACCCCTGCATGCAAAGATGGACTCTGAGTCTTCACTATCATGTTCTTGGTGTGTGAGCTGTGTGTCATTAAGTATTTGCTACTGGATATTGATCTAACATGTGGATATTAACTGTAGACTACTGTGTGTATAGGACATGTCATTGAGGACTGCTGTGATGTAGTAATGGCATACTTATCAATGTCAGACATCTATCTGTCAACAGAGTCATCCTACTGCATAACCAGTTGGCTAGCTGATGTCTGTCTACCCTCTGTACAGATGTACAGATGTTGGGACTCCATATTGTCTGCTTACAGGCAATCTATTATTGAGTGACACTGACATGTCTGCCCAGCTGTGTTATGAATGCCACAGCTAGGAATATATACCCTATATGCAGAACATGCCATGGATACCTCAACTACACTACCACAGTCAACAGAACATGCTTGGGGTCAGGTCTCCAAGACAGACACTGACCATGATATGTAATGCATGTTGCATACATGTCAACTGGAGCACCTCACTGGCCCTCTGCAAGAGGCAACCAGATGATTGGATGTTGCATGTAACTCTCACCCTGAGGATCACCCCTGTGGTATCTGTTGAAAGATAGCCTGCTGGCACATGACAGGTGGCATGATACCACTATACACACATCCCCTACACTTCCCATCTTTCCATGGACGATAGCCTGGTACACACCTATAAACACTTGCATCAATGGACCCCAGTACTGACAAATGTGTACGTGTGCATTACTGAGAATAACAGTGTCTGTGTGTTGGTAGACCTGTAGTTTATAATACCCTGAGGCCCTTCACACCCACCGCACCCCCCCATTGCCATAGCTAGATGTGGCTGCTGCTCTACTGTAATTGCATGTACCTTGTTACACTCTTCACCCTAATGGCTACCTGGGGTTTTCAGTACCTGCACAACACTGTTGTACAAATGGGTTGATAGGCATGGGATACCCTCTGAGTTCTGGCAAGTGGGTGTATGTGCCCAAGTGTGTATAATTGTGGAATACAGCATTCTGAGGCCACAGTCTCCTAATACAATATGCCTTGACACAAAGTATTAGGGATAGTGATGTTGCTGACAGTAGGAGAGCCATGACAATGCATCACCCTACTATCCCTGTGGCATGTGCATTAGATGCATATCCCTGTAGTAGCACTCTTGGGATAGACAATGGGTTGTATTCAGTCCTGGTCAATGTGTGATGGTGGGTATGTCAGAGTATTATCATGGCTTTCAGTGCATACAATATCCACTATGGGGTGTGGGTGCTGGGTATACTGTCTTTTCACCATGGTAACCCCAGTACATGTCCCATGTTCCACTGTATGGGAACCACTGTCACCATCAACCATGCAGGTAACTGATGACACTATCCAGCTCAGTTATGCATGTGTTGTGTGCAATGTATCTGTAACAGAATGGACACACTGATAAGGTAGTTAACACTGATAAGCCCAGGTCTCTCAGATGTGTGTATGACTGTTATGTGTTTGGCAATGTGTATATGACAGTATGTCACACTATGTATTGTCCATAAACAACCAGTACATCCCCCAGTACCATACTGTACAGGGCCTGAGGATGTTCTTCACATAACATGTAACCTGGAACACACCTCATCCTAAAAGCTGTGTGGTGTGCGCAATTAAGGTCACACACATCAGTAGCACTACATACCTGGGTAGGGGTTCTAGTCCCAGTGTTGCCAAGTAAGATCGTGTGTATGTGAAGGAATCTACTTCCATTTGCATAATATACATGTCCCAGGAGGTCATCTCTCCAAGGACTGCATGGCAAATGCTAACATTTCACAGGTATCATCCTGTGGAAATACATTCCATCACAACTAGTGGTAGATGTGCAAATGCTCTCTTCCCCACTGTATAGGTGTACAGCAATACTGAGGTTGGCATATATAGCTGGGTGTGGCTCTTCTGGACACAGCCACCATCATTGCAGTTACTGTTGAGTGTATCCCCCTGCTCAGCTGGCTGTAATACTGTACAGTTCATGTTAACAGGTTAAGTAGTTCTTAATCACACTATCTGCGGTTCTACAGCACCTCACACCCTCCAAAGAGTAGGGCTGTGCCACCCACACCAGCACACCTATGTTTACCAAGTTGAAGATTGCACTACATTGGGGGAGGGGACATATACCCTGCCAGTGCCATCATCAATGACATTAAACTAGCAGACTGCTTATTTCTCAACGTGTTGTTGTGTCTATTCTGTCTTGGTGGAATTACATAGGCTAAGATGGGCTCCTTGCACAGGCACATACATCCATGTGTACAGTATTCATTGTGTATTGCATCAACACCAAAGCCTCTGTGTGTGTTATACACAAACATGTGGTGTGTACCACCCAGTACACTTACCATTGTCCACTGTAGAAGGGCTGCTGACATCAGCCACCATGTACTCACCTGTATACACCACCAGACCTATCAGCCATGTGGCACATTCAGTAACTGTTATACAGACCTGTGACATGTGTATACCTGTACCCAGGATATGGCACAGCCAAGGTGTCACCACAGTGCCATATCCCTTGTAGGATACAACAGTAGACCATCATCCTGCTAACACATGGACACCTACAACATAAACAGAATACATTATGGAGACCACAATCACTCAGTGTTAATAACAGCTATAATGCATCATGGCTGGACAGCTACACTTCCTGACATGTAAACATTAAACTTTACTGCTAACAACATGTTACACAGCATTACATTGGTACACTATAGTACAATCACCCTGGGCATCAGAATCATATGAGCCTGTCCCTGCATCAATGCCATGGATGACAGGGATGTGGCACTTGTATCGTCATATGTACAGGGTATGTTTTTGGTTTGCCAGAGATCTAGGCTGAGCCATATGTTTGACATCATGTGTGTGTGTGAGGGGGTTTAATTATTAATTGGGCTGTTGTGATGTGGTGTATCTAGGTATGAGGTTGCCCTAGCTGTGTTGGTAATGTGTGTGTGAAAGCATGCACACAGTTCTGCCATGTGGCTGCCCTATACAGGGTTTTGTTGGGCAGCTGCAGACCATACCTGGCAGGGTGTGCAGATCACTGTCTGCCAGGGGTTCCACAGTCACCACCAGGTACAAGCCATGATATGGTACTGTCCCTGATGATGATATATGTCCACTGGATCCAGGTACTTCTTAGGACCTGCCAGAGCCACGTGCATGTGGCCTGCTGTGTTGTAGTGTGGGCAGTGCCCCCTGCAGTGCTGGGGCTGGTACTGCCAGTATGAGAGCAAGTCTGAGTTCTGGCATGTCCACATCAACCTCCAGCTGTTGGTGTTGCTGGCCTATGTCCACGTGGCCATTGCACTACTCCCACCATATGCTCAAGCACAGACATTCCACAGTCGAGGATTCCCACTATCTCACCCAACCATCTATCCATGACTTCTGCAAAATAACAGTGGATACCTGCAAGATCACGTATGTTGTCAATAACAGCTGAATGAATAGCCCTCTGGTGTATTGTTCCATATGTGCCTGCATCTCCATGATGGCCTGAAACATGCATCTGGTGGCACCAGATGTGGCACCTCTGCCAGGGGCATGATGACCAGCAGCCCTCCTACAAGCACCCCTGTACATTTGCCTATGTGGTACCCCACAGGACATCTGGCTATGGCTGCTGTGTCCAGAAACACATGCCATAGATACCACACTGTCCTGCCCCATGCCACCAACTGCCAGCTGTCCCTCAGCTATGGCCACTGGTGATGGGGTATTTATAGGCAATGTGACTGTGTGCGGGGATGGGGTGAATAACATTGGGATGTCAAACGATGGCACAGCTCCAGCCCTTGACAACCCTGCCTGTTTCTCAACACACCTATAATCATTCTCAGTGTATGTATGGACACCAACATCAGATTGCCTGCAGGAGGGACACTGACCCACCTCGTCACGTGTGAGGGGAAAACAAGAAACACACTTTAAGACCTGTATGTCATTGCTTAACAGTACACACATACACACACACACACACACACACACACACACACACACACACACACACACACACACACACACACACACACACACACACACTACTTACCTGTCCCTGAGTTTACAGAATGTCCCTAGTTTTTTCTCTTACTTTGCACATCCTGCATCAGTCTTGAATAATTAGTCTATAATACCAATCATTAACATATCCTTCTCCTAATTGTTCAGAAAATGATCACAAAACATGACCTGTTACTCCATTAACTCTTTAACGTGATTGGAGTAATTTTTCAAAGACTACCTGATGTCATCAACTGTTCACCCTAGTTTTGTCCAGAAGCCTTGAGCATGGCCCCCATATATTATGGGCTACTACAGTCAGTCAATAATGTCATGCACTGACGTTTCATACTTAACTATTGTTCAGTAGATGCAAGATCTGTTTCTCTATTACCTTTTTATGTGGACTACAGTAATATTTGGAAACACTCTCTGGTGTTGTCTAGTACTTCTCCAATGCATCTTTAGTGCAGCATACTTGGATATTCTTTCACCTTTCTGCTGATTGCAATTAAAAAAGTATCCCTGGTGTCTAGTTTTCCCTCCCAATGCATCTTTCATGCTGCATACTTTATTATTCTATCAGCTTTCCTGTGATTACATTTAAGAAAAGTACTCCTGATGTCTAATGTGTCTGTCCATTTCCATCTACTGCATGATTTCTAAGGGAAGTTGAGAGGTATGAACAACCTCACACTCACACATGAGTATATATGGACGCACACACACAAACACACACTCACATACACACACACATTCTACATACATCAACCCTCCTCCACTCCACCAGATAGCACTTACAGACAAATCCACCCAGGTCTACTTCATATGACCTATTTCATTTGACTGAAATTTATTTGATTGAGACCAAAACACTGAAAGTTCAAAAGACTGAAAACTCATTTGCCTGAAACTCATAGCACTGACACATTAAAGTAAAAGGTATATGCCATTTTCCTCACTGTAGTGTGATCCTGGAGTTAGTATATATAGTTGGGGGGGTGTGGGGGGTGAAGCCCTCCACATACTTTATACATTTTAAACCATACACATGGATATTTATAACTGCAATGAATAAGTCTTTGCAGAAAACAATATTTACCTAAACTATGTGGGGAGCTGTGCTCCCCACACCCCACTAACTATATATACTAACTCCAGGAAAGCACTGCAGTGGGGAAAAGGGCATATACCTTTTACTTTAATGTGTCAGTGTTATGAGTTTCAGTAAAATGAGTTTTCAGTCTTTTGAACTTTCAGTGTTTTGGTCTCAATCAAATGAATTTCAGTCAAATGAAATTTAGGTCATATGAAGTAGACCCATTCACCCCCCCCCCACACACACACACACTTACAGGTGAGGTTGCACAAGGATATTACACACAGACCTCTCATTACCCATCTGTCAACATGCATGACATATGGCACTCAACAGCATGCAGTGCAGCTATAGTCAATCCCTGTTACCAACATTATACATCTCTGTGATGCATGGGTTGTGTTAGTAGGTGATGCCCTTCCCCTGGAACACACTGCACCCATGTACACAGTATTGTTGTGCACCTGTTCGGCACCCTAGCATGTACTGTGCACCATACCTGACAGGTGTACACACCATTACTGAATGTGTATATGTGTGTCAGTTATGTTTGCTCTGCTGCTCACAGCCCCTATGTGTTTGTCCGACACATACCTGGGATGATATGTGGACAGATGTGATTTGTGAATGCGTGATGTCTGATTTACAGATCTCATCATCAGTGGTTCATGTATGGCCAATAAAATACAATTACACTGACAACCTCCAAACCTTACTGTGGCTATGGAGAGTGTACACATCCTTATTGATATGGCACATTCTTCCCTGATATGCCATGGGGCCACATTACTGCATATGTTAACATTACATAAACCTGATATGTGACATATGACCTGTGCAATCAAATGCAGTATCAAACAAATGTATTAGTTGTGGAGATGCTGATTGAGATGCATACAATTTGTGGGTGCATATGTGTGCGCAACCTTATCATGATGGTTTGTTGCATCTACTGTTATGTGTACTACAGCAGTCACTATTCCTAAAAGGGGTATACTAGGATGGGCCATCTGCATCTGCCAGTATTTGGTCACTCTGCCCTACAAATGTCCCCCAACTCTCCATGACTGCAAGGTCAAGTCATGTGCACAGCCCTTGGAGGTCACCCAGTGCTGTCACTATTGCTGTGGAGTCAGGGTTATGTCTGCCACAATTCATCACCTTGAATGTGTGCATATACAGCCATTCTTAGTGAGCTTTGGAAGTCTGATTCAGTGCACTGTTGTGTTTCAGGATGACACCCCCTCCCCATCCTCAGTCTTTTTGCAGATGCTTGACAACTATGGCCTACACATGTCATTTTGCAGTGTCCCAAACTCTGAACACCATGTGTACTGGCCTAGTCCCTGCTAATGAATGGCAAACATACAGGTGTACATTGGCACCAGCAAGGTACAGATGAGGATGGTGAGCCTGAGGTGGGGTGAGGTGTTGGTTGTGCAGCACATGTATCTTAATTGATACTGTCTGTAGGTTTCCAACGTGGTGTTGGTACACCAGTACACATTGCAACTCATGCCTTTGGGGGACTTTTGATGTCATTCATACGCTACCTGTCGAGAGCCCTGGCTAATGTTTCCTGTGGAACAACTGTCCCATTTGATTAACCAAACCCGTGAGCCACACTTATGCAGAGTCCAGGCAATTGCTGACACAGGTACAGCACAGCCGGTACTTGCTAGACATTCCTGCAACTCCCTCAGGGTTGTGGCATTTTACTAGGCAGCCTGCATGACCAGTTTGCAACATGCGTCATTATCTGTCTTGGATGGCCATCTGTTTATTTTCTACATTAATCCTGTCCCATACATCCTCACCGCATACATGACTGTCTGCACTGTTTGCCATGGTGTATGCAATGGTGAGGTAAGGCTTCATGTCCAACTCCTGAGTGCTACCTGTTGGGTATGGGATCCATTCCATGGCTTATAAGATGTGTGCAAGCCACAGCTGCCTCTGTTGCAGGTAGGTGGGCACATTTGATGGCCAAATGTCTTGGACAGCAGACCATTTCTTGGTGTGACATTGAGGACCAGTACTTGCTGGAAGGTCCATACTCATGAAGAGTGCATGCTGTCAGTACCTCAAAAGCTGCTTCCACAAATATGGTATTTGGAGTGTATGCACACATATGCTTCCAGTGTTTGTGAAGGTATGTATACCCCATATTTGCTGTCCTAACATAGGATTCCATATTACACATTCATTGCTCCTGTTAGGACCACATTACAGGTTGTAAGCGTTATGGAACACAGTATTGTGATATGCTGTTGTGTAGATCTGTGACAGTTGCCATTGTAATACTGGTATATACACTGTTGTAGCACTGTATAAGTGTGATGTTTCAGACATGTCCCTACTGTAGGCCATTTGTCCCACCATTATGTTAATCTCTGTGCACACAACTTGCAATGACAGGTTGTTAGTTATATTGCAGGACTCTTACATACCCTTCAGATATGCCACCATGATGACCAATGTGATGCAGTGCAGTTAACAGCAACAATAAGTGAACATGTACAGAATGCATTATGGGTAGGTGTGTTAAATGTGTGCATGGAATGTAACATGGCTATAACATGGCCAGTGTATTGACAAACCTGAACAAACACCAAACTCACCATCTACAGGCTGCTGCCCCGGAGGTATACCAGAGGGAATTACATAGTTGTGTGAGAGATGTGATGTCAGTAGCCACACCTTGGGAATTGGTGCAAGGTGGGAGCAGCATTACAGTACATCAACAGTACAAACGCACAATACTACAGATTATGCACACCTGTTTATTACTACAACACAGCAACAGACTATATATATGTAATCTCCCATATGCATGATTAAACTCTACAGATGCAGATGGATACACAACAGTGGTCTACTGATGTGCCCTGTGGCCTTATCTGCATGCTCCTCATTCATTGTGTGGGTAGAACCCACCTCCACAATGCTCTCTGCCGGATCTTGTGTTTGCGGGCAGGCAGGTGCCCCGAGGCTGGTGAGGAGCTCCTCAGCATGTGTTGGAGGGGGCTGAATGGCATGACTGCCCATGGCAAGCTGGTCCCTCCTAAAGCTAGCAGCATGCCAATGGGCATGGTGGAGTAGATAAGTGCACCGATGTCGGACCTGCTCATAACTGCAGTTATGCAGACCGACATCATTTACCCTGTGGACAAGATCATTCCACAGGGTGGTCCTCTTCTGCAGATCATGGGCTGTACATCCAAACAGGGTGTGGTAGTGCTGCACCAGGTATTGAATGATGATGTCATTCTCCTGGGGTATGTACATTGGTAACCTCTCCCGGGACATGGTGCCTGAAAGATATAAAGAGGAAAACAGGTCTGAGGACCTCATACTGCAAGAATGTAATAGTTCATACATTCATAGGTTGGTACTAGGCTATCGGCCCTAGGGCCTATACAAGCCTAGTGATAACAATTCCCTGGCTATTTCTTCCCACAGTATTTACTTCCCTGGAACCCTGTCTAGCAGGGTGACTGACATGATCCCCAAGGTGAATTTCCTTTCTCCCATCCAATCATCAAGGTTCCTTTTGAGCAGGACCAAAGAGGCACTCTGCTTGACATGTATGGGCAGTCTATTCCAGAGTCTGGAGTGGGATAACTGTACCTGTGCACCACTTAGTGGGCATGAAGCCTGAGGTGAGGCTATGATTAAACATGATACTTAGGTGAGGTGCCAGTTAATTTTGTAGTTCATGTAGTACACAGCCTGGGATGTCATCTGGTCCCATGGATGCGGTATTCTTAGCTTTGGAGACTGCATTTTTTACCTGTGTGGCTGATATTACCGGAATTTGGCATTCTTTCGGTATTGAGATGGGCCCTTTAGGGGGTGAGAGGGAGGTGAGGTTTGCATTGAATCAATCTGCCAGGATATTGGCAATATACTTGGGATCAGTATATTTAATGCCATTCTGTTGTAGCTCACAGCAGATCTGAGCATTGCCATTTAGATTCTTGACATATCTATAGAATGCCTTGTTGTTATCTTTGGAATCTTTGGCAATTTTATTTTCATAACTAGCTTTGGAGGATTTTATGAGGGATCTCAGCTTCTTACTGAGGCTGGTAAGGGAGTTTATTGCATCCTGGGATTTTCCTCTTTTCTGCAATAGTTTCTTCCTTTTGTTGTAATGTTTGTTTATGGCAAGGGGACCACCAGCTTGACTTCCTTTTTTTGAAGGAGAGCATCTTGTTTGTATTGGGGATGGCACAATTCATGCACAAGTGGATGTGCTCATACAGTGCCTTAGTGTAGGATTCAGCAGTCAAACTTTCAGTTCCCATCTGCATGGGTGTCACGAAGTTTGTCACTTCTGACTTGAGTAGCATGAAGTTGGCTTTGGAGAAGTTATTTATGGAGGCTTCCTTACTGGGGGTGGGGGTAGGATGTGGATGTCAAGGGTGATTAGCTTATGGTCAGACCTGACCAACGAGGGGGTGACCATAGGTTTGGAGCATCGATTTCCGATGTTGGTAATGGCCAGGTCTACGATATTGGAGCCCCTGTTGGGACTAAGGTTTAGTTGATCCAGGGCATTCGAATTTATGAATTCCAAGAACCTTGTGGCAAAGGTGTTGGTACATGAGTAGTTTTCCCGGTTAATGGCAGGGAAGTTGAAATCACCCAGTATTAGGGTGCTTGGTTGTATCTTAGTATTTTCCAGTATGTTTAGAAAGGTGTAGTGAGAATCTTGGGGCATGGTGGGGGATCTGCAGCAAGCTACAATTTGGATTGCAGTCTTACTTAGCGTTAGTTGCACCTGGAGAATATCAGACACATAGTGTTGGGCAACTAGCCGGGTGTTGTGAATATCTTTGGTGAATATAGACACTCTTCCACCTTTAGTGTTTTGGTCCTGGTTTGGTGGCTGAAAAGTGTGGTAAGAGTTGTAGCCTGGTATTGCAGGGGTGCTTTCTGGAGCCTTGAACCAGGTACCAGTTACTGCACAGATAGTTGTTAATACACATCCCTGTCTCCCCCCACCATATCTGCAACAACAATCTGATCACACAACTCAACAGGTATGTTTACAGCAGACCTACGGTTGGGACCTATATCTTATTGTACAAATATTTGTGCAATGAGTTTGTAGTTATGTTCCATGTTGAAACACTATCATTGGTAGCCTGTTACAAACAACCTGCATGCCATTGTAAGGGCCACTTTGGTTCCGTATATGCATGTGTTCTGTTTGCTATGTGACTGCTGCAAATCTGGTGTTTTGTGTTAATAGGGATATCTATGCATGATATTAGACATATTCCTGGAATGTGTGGACTATTACTACCCACATATGTTCTATAACTGTGACACATAGCATGTTTGGGAAGACAGTTGCCAGCAGAACCACCTCTCTCACCTCATATGGCCTTGTTACCAGGCCACATCACATCTGGGACCCACCCTGGGACCTCATCATCTACTGGTCCTGCACTACCTTCAGGTGGAACCACCTCAGGGGATGGTGTTTGCCCCACTCCCAGGAGCACACATAGAGAGGATCCTGTCACCCAAAGTCATGTCCAGGGTCTGGTGCATAGGGAGCTCCACAGAGACGTGGGGATGTGCTAAACCACCTGGAGACCCTCAGTACACAATCACAGGGTCTGCATGCTCCTCCTGCTCAGCCCCCAGCCCAGGCACCTTCAGAGCCATGAAAATGCAGTTGTGACTGCCCATGGGTGGGGACCTTGGTCCCATTGTTTAGATCTGAAAGCTCATGGCTTCCAAACACTACTCCCCATCCAAGGTGTTTACCCACCATGTGTCATGTACCGCCCCTGTATGCTGTCTTGTCTGTCTTCCAACCCAACCTACCTCCCCAAATATACCTACTATCCTTCCCCAAAAATACCAATCCCACCTTCACAAACAAGGGAAATGTGTTCCCATCATGGATTTCACACCAGACATAACTGTCCATTTTGCAGCTATTTACTACTGTATATATATGTGTGTGTATAGATATGTGTGATGTTCTCTCACACATATCGTGCAGCATTGTCATTCAACAGTAGGGGACATTTATTTATATATATATATATATATATATATATATATATATATATATATATATATATACACATATATACATATGTGTGTGTTTGTATATATGTGGACATTCATATATATATATATATATATATATATATATATATATATATATATATATATATATATGTGTGTGTGTGTGTGTGTGTGTGTGTGTGTGTGTGTGTGTGTGTGTGTGTGTGTGTGTGTAGATATGTATTTTGAGTTGAATATAGATATATGTATATATATGGAAGCGCTACAGAATCCTGAAAGCTCAAAATCCTGAAGACCAAAATCCTGAGACCAAAATCCTGAAAGTTCAAAATCCTGAAAATTCAAAATACTGAAAACTTAAAATCCTGAAAACACACAGGATACAAACACTTACTATATTCCACTACAAGTACATACAGAAACATATTACTCTTCACGATATAGGCAAGCCCCCCTGCACCCCCCATGTGGGGGGCTGCGCCCCCCACACCCCCTGCTACTTAAATATATCAACTCCGAGATTGCACTTCACCACACTAAGTGCAAAGTACATGCAAAAAGAAATAAAACACAAACTATATTACTGTTTTGCAAGTATAAGCAGAGGGGCAAGCCCCCTGCACCCCCCACATGGTGGGCTGCCCCCACCCGCTACATTATTATATATCAACTCCAAGATTGCACTTAGTGTGGTGAAGTGCAGTCTCGGAGTTGATATATTTAAGTAGCAGGGGGTGTGGGGGGTGCAGGGGGGCTTGCCCCCCTGCATATCATTGAAGAGTAATATGTTTCTGTATGTACTTGTAGTGGAATATAGTAAGTGTTTGTATCCTGTGTGTTTTCAGGATTTTAAGTTTTCAGTATTTTGAATTTTCAGGATTTTGGTCTCAGGATTTTGGTCTTCAGGATTTTGAGCTTTCAGGATTCTGTAGCTCTATATATATATATATATATATATATATATATATATATATATATATATATATGTGTGTCTGTATATCTGTAGACATACATGTAGATACACACACACACACACACACACACACATAT
>NC_056731.1:385406275-385463775 GCF_019279795.1 Protopterus annectens
GCATCAGAGACCATCCAGGTGCAATTAACCATAGGCAAGACTGCTCTGCAATTTGTAGCATGTTACAGGCCACCCTCTCAAACTCAGGAACCTCACATGGCCTTCCTGAAAACATTGGAGGGGATAAATGTATCTCCAAACACCATCATACTAGGTGACTTCAACTACCCTAATATAGACTGGGAACACTACTCAAGCCAGAACACTCTAACCCAAAGATTCCTGGAGTTCATAAACTCAAATGCCATGGAACAACTAGTCACCATCCCCACAAGAGGAGAAAACATACTTGATCTCATCATCACGAACATGGGATCAAAATGTTCAACACTGGAAGTATACCCCTCACTGGTGAGATCAGATCATAAACTAATCTCGCTGGAGGTCCTCATCCCGCCCCCACCTGAAACAAAAAAGACGACAGTGAAAACTTCTCAAAAGCCGATTTCACACTTCTAAAAACTAGTGTGGTCTCCTTTAAGGCCCCTGAGCCAGTGGTAAACATTACTCAAACCGCTGAATCACTTACAAATGCCTTCTACCAGCACCTACAGGACTGCATGGATCAGGCAATCCCAAACAAAACTAAGACTCTCTGTACCAAAGGCAAGCGTCCAGTCTGGTGGACCCCAGCCATAAACAAGCTCTACAACAAAAGGAGGAAGCTACTACAAGATAGAGCAAAATCCTTGAAAGGTAAGACACCTTTGATCATTATAAGTAAAAACTAAGAGCTCTCATAAAATCATCCAAGGCAAATTTTGAGAGAAAAATCGCCAAGGACTCTAAAGAGAATCATAAGGCCTTCTTTAGCTATGTTAGAAACCTAGGAGGAAACTCCCAGATATGCTCAGAATTAGTTCAAAATGATGTGAAAATTACTGAACCTACACACATTGCCAACATACTGGCTGACAGGTTCAGTGCAAACCCCTCCCCAAAAGGAGAGATATCTATTCCAGAGGATTGTAGCCACCCAAGCATCTCCAACGCCCAGGTGAGAAATGCCCTCACTAAGGCAAAAACACAGCATCCATGGGACCGGATGGTGTCCCCGGCTGTGTGCTTCACGAACTCAACGAGGAATTAAACCCACAGTTAGGACAGCTGTTTAATCTTAGCCTCACCTCAGGATACGCACTCAAGGAGTGGCGCACGCACTGTGGTCCCACTTCATAAGGGCGGTGCCTCCACAGACCCTGGAAATTACCGCCCATTAGCTTGACAAGCCTTATCTGCAAAGCCATGGAGAGGATCATAATGGAACTCATAAATAAAGACATAGGGAACTTGCAGACTTTGGATCCAACCCAGTTTGGCTTTGTCAAAGGCAGATCCTGCCTCTTAAACTTGGTTGACTTTTTCGAGACGGTCACCAAGGCCATTGATGAGGGAAAGGCAGTCCATACAGCCTACCTCGACCTGGCAAAGGCCTTCGACACAATACCCCACTCAGGTATCATTGAAAAACTCATCAGCTTGAATGTAAACCCATACATCACAAGATGGGTTGCAAACTGGCTAAGTGACAGAACCCACAGGGTCAGAGTTGCTGGAGCCATGTCAGACTCAAAGCCTGTCACAAGTGGTGTCCCACAGGGCTCAGTCCTGGGTCCACTCTTGTTCGGCATCTACTTTTCTGAAGTACAAGCAAACACAGGAGGGTTATGGCTGACAAAGTTTGCAGATGACTGCAAACTGGGCGCCATAGTCGAAAACACATCTGACACAGATATCCTCCAGAAGGGCCTCACAGAAACGGATAACTGGTGCCAGAGCCATGGTCTGAAGTTAAACGCCAAAAAATGCATAGTCATACCCTTCGGGAAAAACAAGGTTACCCCTAGCTACCATATGGGTGGCAATCCACTGAGCACAGAAAAAGTCATCAGGGATCTGGGGACCCAGGTTGACAGTAGCCTTTCGTTTGACACTCATGTTGCTAAAGTAGTTTGGAAAACCTTCTATATCGCCCACCTGATCATGAATGGATTCATATCTAGAGCAAGGGAGGTCATAGACCTCTGTACTCATCACTCATTAGTCCTATGATTGAGTACAATGCCCGCTCGAATGTATCTGACCAGACACCTGCTGCAGCTTGAAAGCCCCAAAAGTTCCTCACCAAAAGGATAAAGGGTCTCAAAATATGTCTTATGCTGCCCGACTGAAAGAACTCCAGCTCTATTCAGTCTCATACCGCTTGCTCAGAGGTGACCTGTGCCTGACATATAAGGCCATGTCAAACCCAGATTTGATGAATATGCTTCACCTCAAAAATTTAGATCCCTCAGAACCACAAGGGCGGAGACTTAAACCTTGACACGGTTATAAATAGAACGTGCTGGAGGGACAGATTCATCACCCAGAGACTCCCTATGCTGTGGAACAAAATCCCGGTACATGTGAGGCAGAGCACCTCTCCGGCCTTGTTCAAGAGGAATCCTGACCAATGGATGGGAGATTGCAGATATACCCCAGGGATTACTTCAGTGTCACTGCTTGACAGAGGCACAGCAAAATGATAGGCATAGTTTTTATTCAAACTAAAGGGGTGGCGAAAGCCACATAACTATGGGCTAGGCTTATAAATGCCCTTGGGCAGATAGCCTAGTATGAACCTATGAACCTATGAACCTATGAACCTATGTCTTGAGAGGTACATACCAAACGGGGCATTGTATTCTATAATTGGTCTAATGAGGGATGAGTATAGTGGGACAATGACCTCCTTTTTTCTAATGAAAAGCCCTTAGTGATGAGTTGTGCCACATAGAAGGATTTCCTGACTGTTGTGTTGATGTGGTTATCAAAGGTAAGACCACTGTCCACTTGTGTCCCTAAGTCTCTTATCGCACTTTTGGTGTTTAGTGTACTGCCACCTATATGGTAATTCATGGGTACATGTTTTTTTCCCAAAAGGGATAACTATACATTTCCTGGCATTGAGCTTGAGCCCATGGCTCTGGCACCAAGCATCTGTTTCTTTAAGGCCCTTTTGTAAAGTATCCACATCATTTGGGGATTCAATAATGGCTCCCAGTTTGCAGTTATCTGCGAACTTTGTTAGCCAGAGTCCCTTAGTGTCAGCCTATACTTCAGAGAAGTAGATGCCAAACAAGAGCAGTCCCAGGACTGAACCCTGAGGTACTCCACTTGCCACTTATCTGGAGCTGGATTTGGAGTTGGCTACTTTTACAGTGTGGGTTCTATCAGTAAGCTAGTTAGCAACCTATTGGGTGACGTAGGGATTAATGCCCAGCTTAGTAAGTTTATCTATGATTCCAGAGTGGGGGATGGTGTCAAAGGCCTTGGCAAGGTCTAGATAGGCTGTGTGAACCACCTTACCCTTGTCCATGGCTCTGGAGACTGATTCGAAGAAGGCAATCAGGTTCAGGAGACAAGATCGGCCCTTCATGAACCCAAACTGGGTGGGGCCCCATGTTTGAAGGTTGCCAATGGCTTTGTTTATAAGTTCCATGATAATATGCTCCATGGCCTTGCAGATAAGGCTCATCAGACTGATGGGATGGTAGTTTCTGGGATCCAAGGTGGATCACCCCTTGTGGAGTGGGATAACTATAGCTCTACGCCACTCAGCAGGCACAAAACCTGAGGTGAGGCTATGATTAAACATGACACTTAGGTGAGATGCCAGTTCATATTATAGTTCATGTAGTACACAGCCCGGGATGTCATCTGGTCCCATGGATGCTGTATTCTTAGCTTTGGAGAGTGCATTTTTTACCTGTGTGGCCGTTATTACTGGAATTTGACAATCTTCCAGTATTGAGATGGGCCATTTAGGGGGTGAGAGGGGGGATGAAGTTGGCACTGAATCGATCTGCCAGGATATTGGCAATATCCTTGGGATCAGTATATTTAATGCCATTCTGTTTTAGCTCAGAGCAGATCTGAGCATTGACATGTAGATTCTTGACTGAGTTATAGAATGCCTTGTCTTTGGAATCTTTGGCAATTTTATTTTCGTAACTAGCTTTGGAGGATTTTATGAGGGATCTCAGTTTCTTATTGAGGCTGGTAAGGGAGTTTTTTGCATCCTGGGATTTTCCTCTTTTCTGCTACAGTTTCTTCCTTTTGTTATAAAGTTTCTTTATGGCAGGGGACCACCAGATTGGCTTCCTTTTTTTGGATGAGAGCATCTTGGTTCTATTTGGGATGGCATGATTCATGCATGAGTGGATGTGCTCGTACAGTGCCTTAGTGTAGGATTCAGCAGTTGAACTTTCAGTTCCCGTCTGCATGGGTGTCATGAAGTTTGTCACTTCTGACTTGAGTAACATGAAGTTGGCTTTGGAGAAGTTTTTTATGAAGGTTTCCTTACTGCGGGGTGGGGGTGGGATGTGGATGTTAAGGGTGATTAGCTTATGGTCAGATCTGACTAACGGGGGGGGTGACCATAGGTGTGGAGCATCGACTTCCCATGTTGGTAATGACCAGGTCTAGGATATCGGAGCCCCTGGTGGGACTATGGGTTAGTTGATCCAGGGAGTTGGAATTTATGAATTCCAAGAACCGTTGGGCAAAGGTGTTGGTACACGAGTAGTTTTCCCAGTTAATTACAGGGTAGTTAAAATCACCCAGTATTAGGGTGTTTGGTTGTATCTTAATATTTTCCAGTATGTTTAGAAAGGTGTAGTGAAAATCTTGGGGCATGGTGGGGCATCTGTAGCAAGCTACAATTTGGATTGCAGTCTTACCTAGTGTTAGTTGCACCTGGAGAAGTTCAGATGCATTGTGTTGGGCAACTAGCCTGGTGGTGTGAATATCCTTGGTGAATATTGACACTCCTCCACCTTTAGTGTTTTGGTCCTAGTTTGGTGGCCGAAAAGTGTGGTAAAAGTTGTAGCCTGGTCTCAGTTACTGTACAGATATCGATGTTCTCCATTTTTAGGAGTGCCTCGAGAGAGTGCATTTTGAGGTTTAGACTTCTAGCATTGAGTAGCATTACCTTCAGATTTTGCATGCTTGTACCTGTTACGGTAGTGGTTTTGTCCTTTGAACTTTGCCTAAAAAAGGCACTATAGGGGTGGCAAGAGCCTTAGCCAGTAACCTGAATCCCAGGGGTGACAGGTGCAGACCATCTCTGGCAAAGCATCGCGTTCTGTCGATCATGTCGTCCCAGGCATAGGTTCATAGGTAGATACTAGGCTATCAGCCCTGGGGCCTATACATGCCCAGCCAAAAGGGTACCCTGGCCTTTGCCACCCAAGAAAATTATTTTCCTGTGCCACTGTCGAACAGAGCCACAGAGGTGATCCCCAGGGTGAATTTCCTATTTCCCATCCAATCATCAAGATTTTTCTTGAAGAGTGCTAATGAGGAGCTTTGTTTGATATAGATAGGTAGTTTATTCCAGAGTATGGGAAGTCTCTGGGACAGGAATCTATCCCTCTGGCATGTTCTGTTTATTGTGGTGACAAGGTTTAGGTCACTAGAGCTTGTAGCTCGGAGGGATTGGGATTTCTTTAAGTGGAGCAAGTCCAACAGCTCTGGGTTTGACATAGCTTTGTATGTTAGGCAGAGATCACCTCTGAGTAGGTGATATGCGATGGAGTAAAGCTGGAGTTTTTTGAGATGGTCTGTGTAGGGCATCTGTTTGAGGCTGGTAATCCTCTTTGTGAGGTATTTCTGTGGCCTTTCCAGTTGTTGTAGATGTCTTGTGAGGTACATACCAAAAGGGGCATTGTAATCCATAATGGGTCTAATGAGTGATGAGTAGAGGGGAACAATGACCTCTTTTTTCTGGATGATAAACCTTTTGTGATGAGGTGTGCCACGTAGAAGGATTTCCTGCCTACTGTGGCGATGTGATTATCAAAGGAGAGACTACTGTCCACCTGTGTCCCAAGGTCTCTTATCACACTTTTGGTGTTAAGTATACTACCGCCTATGTTGTAGTTCATGGGTACAGAGTTTTTACCAAAGGGGATGACAATGCACTTTTTGGCATTGAGCTTGAGGCCATGGCTTTGACACCAGGCATCTGTCTCTGTGAGGTCTTTTTGTAGGATGCCCACATTGTTAGGAGTTTTGATTATGGCTCCTAGTTTGCAGTCATCTGTGAACTTCATTAGCCAAAGACCTTCTGTGTTAGCCTGTACTTCAGAGAAGTAGATACCAAACAGGAGAGGACCCAGGACTGAAATCTGTGGTACCCCACTTGTCACTGGTCTGAAGTCAGACTTGGAGTCTGCTACTTTCACAGTGTGGGTTCTGTCAGTGAACCAGCTGGCAACCCATCTTATGACATAGGGATTTATACCTAGTTATACCTATATATATATATATATATATATATATATATATATATATATATATATATATATATATATATATATATAGTTCCCCTTCACAAGATCGAATTACTGAAAGCTCGAAACTCATAAGATCGAGTTAAAAATCTCGAGTTTCAGTAACTCAAAATTGTGACTGGGAAGTGTAAAAAACTTAGATTAAGGGGTTTACTTACCTTTTTGTAGGAGGCTGGGTCCCCCTGTACTGTTCCTTCCTTAATGTTCTGGTTTCATAACCGCACTTCAGCTGAGGAATGGAAAGTGTCCCATTGTGCGCTTATGCATATAGCACGTAATGGGAGATTTCCATCTCCTTTACTGTAGTGCGATCTCAGAGTTGGTATATTTAAGTAGGGGGGTGTGGGGGGGTGCAGGGGGTGCAGCCCACCTGCATAAACATTAGAAAAAGTGTTTTTTTTTTTCTTTTGTGCCCCTTCACAATTTTGGGTTTATGAATACTCGAGATTTTGGGCTCAAGCTTATGCATTTCAAGTATTCATGTATTCGATCTTGTGAAGGGGAACTACATATATATATATATATATATATATATATATATATATATATATACACATCTACATATATAAATACATTTCCTCTACTGTTGATTGACTGTCCTGGATGATATGTTTGAGAAAACATCAGATTTGTTTATATCTGGCATGGCTTAGAGTTAAATCACTTTGGCCTGGTTGTATAGGGTCCTGGGTTCGAGACTTGCAAAGGCTGATTATTTTGTTGCTGGGCAGACCAAGGGCTGTTAGATACAGACTGATTAAGGCACTTTTAAGCAGTTGTAAGCAGGTGTGTGTGGGTTTGAGTGACGGTAAGCAGTGCTAATTTCCGGTTAAATATTCTTAAAATCATTTAGCCTCTAAATTGCTTATCCTGTGTAGGGATTGCTTACCCCTGTGCAAACATGCTTAAACCCACTTACTGCTGCTTAAAAGTGCTTACTCCCACTTACCCCCATGCTAATTTCTTTAAAAGAAAAGAAAAAGGGGTGATAGGAAAGTGGTGAAAAAGGGGCACAAAGAGGAAAAGACAGTAGGGAAAATAGCTAGGGATGTGCATGATGGGTGTAGGGAAGGTCCCTAGCTGCCCATACAGTATAGTCACACCTCAATGTAATGCAATTAAAGATTATAGGGGAACGTCATGTAAAGTAAATCATATGCACTTAATAATATGTCAGTAATGATTAAATAATTTGCAACCTGATATTTTTTTAAAAGGAAAACTGAACTCTGCTTAGCCAGTGTAAGCATTGCTTAGACTGAAATTCTAAGCAGGAGTCAGCTCAAGTAACTGGATTTGTGCACTACTAAGCAACACTCAACTCTTAGCCCTTTAAGCAGTGCTCAACATAGCTTAGCAGGTTTGCGCACTGGTAATCTGAGCTCAACAGTTTTAAAACGGTCCAATGATTGCAAAGGGTTGGGATATGGCATTATTTAAACCGCACAGGTTGGAATACAGTCAGAACCTGTTGCACTTGATCTATGCAGGTACTATGCTGGGCATTGGTGAAGGAGTGCGTTTTTGGGCGCAGTGTTGGGGCATTCAGGAGTCTAGGGTCATGACTGGACTCCTTGTAGAAAACCATGATGAAAGACTGCTGCAGAGCCATTACCAGGTCTCATAATTCAAAGCAAAGTCCTGTAACCATCTCGCCTGTGATCTCACCAGTGCTACTGCCCTCCCCCGAACTGGTGAGCAGGTATGGCATCATTATGCTGACCTAAAGCATAGGAAGGGGGCACTCTTGGCCCAGTGGATCCAAGATGCATTGTCACAGAATGCTCCAGTAGTATGTAAGTATCAGTATCAAGTAGTTTGTAGCAAAGTCTAGCCTGAGAATGTGATAGACAGGCATGCATATTTGTTTTTCTCCCCTACAACTGCAGCAAAAAGGGCTAGCAACATTGAAGCCCATGCCGATAGACTGTTAAGGCTGCGCTGACAGGCTGGTGAGTACAAATCTATCTTGCAGTATATAATGCAAGTAACTAAGAAGAAGTACATTGATTGCTGCCAGTAGGTATACTGTTGCTGTGTTAATCGAATAAATACATTTTGTCTGACTAATATTGATCTACAGGATATGTAGTACTAAAGCACTGTGTCATGTCACTGTAATAAAGATCTATACCGCATACTGTTGTGTTTACTCTGGTATGTTGTTGTAGAAATAGAATGTAAACAGGTTCTTCACAGCAAATATGGCTTTGACAGCAGGCATTAACTGAAGTTGTTGTTAAGAAAAACTGTAGAGTGCGGAGCTGTAAAACAAGGTATAAATTAAATATGAAATATATGTTGCACTAAGCTCTGAACCTTGAATAATAATGTGTAATGTATTACAGTGTGTCCCATGCAGCATTGCCGTGTGCTAACCTTTGCTTTCCAGATTGTATTATTTCAAAGGATTAATGCACAGTACATTATCTGCCATGCATGCATCTCAGTATTACAAGGTCAGACTGTCTAACCAAGAGAGTATTAGGAAGAAACCAGTCAAGCAAGAAACAGCAGTTCCCCAGTAGCTCAATGTGATGAGAAATAGCTTAGTGGTCAATTTTTCATACCCAGACATGGTTTGACTCCAGGGAGTGGTAGTAAGATATGTGCATATTTACACACATGGAATCAGGAAAAAATGTAGAAACAGTCAGGTAGTGTTAACAGATATTTTCTCCATGGGTTTTACAGGTAAAGAAATGTTGATAGTAGCTGCATGAAGGATACATTGAAACACCGCATACAACTGTTCCACTGACCAACCCCATGCCTGCAAATGACAGCAGGATAGGCACATACAACATGCACTCTTCCCAATACATGTCTCTTAAGTGTCATGCTGTCATGGCTAGTGGTCACTGCTGCCAATAACCCTGGACACAGATAGGAAACCAGGTGAAGTATGCCAGTAGCACACTCACATAGCAGTGCAGGGTACCCATTCTGTGCCAGATATGCCACCCTGACTTGTAAGAGTACCCTCTAGTCATGTACCCAGAGTTATCACAGTTTGCCCCATACCATTCCAGGTTGACGGTTTAATAGATATGTTTGTGCTACAGACGCTATGGACCATAGGTAGATGTAAAGTGAGGGCAGACCCATAGAGTATTGAACAGTACTGCTGTGAAAAATAGAAGCCTAAACAGTTGTTAATGGACTTTTTTGTCTCTCCCCTCACCCATTATCTGTATCAGCAATTATAATTCAGATACTATGGTTATGTTGTTCTCAAAACTTAATGGTGAGACTTGTGTTCTATTATTGTTCATATATTTGACTGGTTGCATGTTAACATACCTTGTTCAAATAAAATTACTGGTGGCCTGTTGCTGTCAGTATTACTGGCATGCTTTTACAATGCATATTGTTGTTCCATTTATGCATGTGTTCTGTTTGCTATGCAACTGTTTCAGATCTGTTGTATGGGGTTAATTGGAACACCCATGCATGCTGTTATAACTAATTTTGAAATGTCTTGTTCATGACTAACCAATATATTTTGCAAACCCTCAACACCATAGCATGTTTGGAAAGGAGCCGCCTGTCCCGCCTCATCTGGCCATGGCACCGGGCCCCAGCATGTCTGAGACCAACCTGGAACTGCCTCCTCCACTGGTCGTGCACGACCTTCGGGAGGAACCATCTCAGGAGATGGGGCCCGTCCCCTCCCCAGGCACAGGCACAGAGAGGAGACCATCACCCACCACCAGTTCCATGGTATGATGTGCAGCATCATCCACATGGAGTTGGATGGAAAGCTGTGCCAGATGGAGGGCTGCCTGGTGCACCTTGAGGGGCAGATTGCCCTTCCTGCCCAACCCAAAGCACAGCCACGTTCGGGGCCCTGAAGTTGAAGTGGTGACTGCCCATCAGTTGGGACCTCAGTCCCAGTGTATCCATTTGGGGGCTCATGGGCTTCAGATTCCCAACCACTCTCCCTGTCAAAGGTGTTTACCCCCTCATGTGTCATATACCACCCCTGTCTGCTGTCTTGTCTGTCTGCAAATGCAACCTATCCTACCCACCCTACCTCCCCAAACATACCTACAGCCCATTCCTCAACATCCCACTCTCACCTTAAAAAAAGGGGCATCTGCCCTGTAAAAAGTCATTGCCCCATACATAACTCTACATTTTTCCTCCATGTATAGTGAAATTAATCAATCTATACACAAATTATTCTACAAATGTCTGTCACCAACACCCCTCCCTGTGGGGTGTGCGGCTGTAAATTCTATATTCTACACATTATTCACAGCTGTTGCTGCAGAAGAAATGTAGAGCTATGGTCCTTTCCTACAGCCGTACTGCACATCCCTATCTGGTTTTTCTAATGTTTTACCCCCTGCTTGCCCCCATTTCATCACTTTCCTATCCCCTTTTTTCTTTTCTTTAATTAAAATTAGTGCAGGTGTAAGCGAGACTAGCACTGCTAAGTGAAGATAAGAGGACTTAACCATTTTCTAGCATCGCTTAGCTTCACACAAAAACACGCAAATCAGATTACAACTGCTTAAAAGTGCCTTAATCACTCTGTCTCCATCAGCCCTTGTTCTGCAACAAAATAATCAGCCCTCCCAAGTCTCAAAGCCAGGACACTGTGCACTACAATCACAGCAACATACCACTACACCATCTGACCTGTGAGGATCTCTAATGCTTTTACAAACATATCCTGCATTATGGTCATTTAACATTAATGAAAAAAGTCATCACTACCAAGTCTTGGCCCAGGACCATGTGCACTAAAATCACAGCAACATACCTCAACACCATCTGAACGGTAGGAATTTGTAATGCTTTTACAAACATATCATGCACTACAGTAATTTAACATCTGGGAAAAATACATATCCATAGTACTGTTATATACATATATGTGTATATACATATATATATATATATATATATATATATATATATATATATATATATGTGTGTGTGTGTGTGTGTGTGTGTGTGTGTGTGTGTGTATATATATATATATATATATATATATATATATATATATATATTAATTCTCCTACTGGTGATTGAATTTGTAGACTTATTCTGTTATTAACCATGTGTAACTATTTTTTCCTGTATATATAGGTCTTGCTATGTCTTCTGCTGTATATTGTATTTTAACATATTGTTTGAAAATTCTCTGTATACTGTATTTTAACACATTGTGTAAAATTTTACTTACTGTGGAGCTTTTCTCCCTGGGCCTCCACTAAAAATGGACTCCTGGTTAACAAATGTAAAATAATATATATATATATATATATATATATATATATATATATATATATATATATATGTATATACTCAACCTCTTACTGCAAGACATCTGCAAAAAGCTTGGCAAAGTGGGGATAAAGGGCAAATAATAGTGACATATTTGGAATTTGGTTGTTATAAGTGTAGAAGTCTTCTAGAGTAGCATGGTTAGTTTTAACATATATTTTCTGATAGATTTCAGGTCTGAAACACAAATGACTGTCATCATGTACTGATATCAATGCTCACATCATCCCAGTGATTTGTCAGAAACCTACAAGTGGTATGAGGAACAGATCAAACATATGAGCCATGCATCTTGACAGTGTATTGGCAGTGTACAGACATCTGGACAGTGGAGAGGTATGACCGCAGTCATGTAACAGATGGGAAAAAACACTGAGAGCTGCCAAGTATTTCACCCAGCACATTCTGAACTACAGTCAGACCAACATGACACTACCCCAAATCAGCTCTGGGGAATTACTCATGCATTTGCAAATATATCAGGTACTACAGGGATGTAACTGTAGGGAAAAACAGACATTGGTGAGAAATTGTCCACCCACAACCATTTGCACCACAGTCACAGCAACATACCAGTACCCCATCTGAACTCTAGAGCCAACTGAACCCTAGAGTATAATGACTGCTTGAACAAACATATCCTGATTGCCAGTCACACTACACTGACATATACTGTCCCAGGTTGCAGTCTACTTGAAATCCTGAGGTGTTACAGGACATTTATTAGTCTGCCCCTTCAAACATATATACCTGATAAACCATCAACAACTGTAGCACCACACTCAGTCAGATAGAAAAGGATCTATGACATTCACACCTGCCACTCTCCCTACTCAACCCAACAAACATTTACACATTACACTGCTACACAATCTTGACAGTCTGTTAACAATGGCCTGACAAACATAACTCTCAGCTGTACAGATTTCCACAGAATGTTGGGGGTGTGGGACCACATTTATGGCCACTGCCGCATACCACTTCTGGGAGTCTGCTAAGTCACTGGGATGATATCAGGAGTGAAGTTACTAAATCATGATATACCATACCTCTGAACATCCTACTGCAAGACATCTGGACAAAGCCATGTCAGGCTTTGGGGGACAGGGGGCTGAAAAGTGGGACATATCTCAAATAATAGTGTTTCAAACTGAAACAGTTGCTGGTGTTACAGGGTTTTTTTGTAACATAACATCCCTGTAGGATATGATGTCTGAAACACAAATGGATGCCAACATTTACTGACTTCACTCCTCACATTATCCTACTGATTTCTCAAAAACATAAATTGTCTGATGAACAGACCAAACATAAGAGGCAAACCTCTGGACATTTTGCAGATATCTGGACAGTTGAGAGTTGTGTCAGAGACATATCACTGTCAGGTTCACGCTGAAAATGCATGTCCAGAGAAGCCCAGTTAATCAGCAATCTTCTATGTGTATAACAGCAATACTTACTTACAATCTGTACCCAATTCTGGAACTTTGTCCCCCCATTTTGTTGGGCTGTCTCCACATTTCCTGTTCTGAGAGATATTTCCACCTACCTTCTATGAAACTGTAGGCCCCACACCTCCATAATGTTCTCCTCACAGGGAAGGAAAAGGGACAAGGCCACCATGAAGGACTTACTTATAGCACTGTGTTGCTATGGCATTGGCTAATGGAAAAACAGCACAGCTGCTCTAGATGCAAGTAGCAAGTGGGAGGCACCAATTGGTGCACAGGCCATCACCTGCCCATGAGCATTACCTACAAAAGGCAGGCTGCTGCCTATGCAAAACAGGTCTGAACCCATCTACACAGAGACAGACTGTGACTACACAAACCTAAACATTAGAATTATTCTGAGGAAACACTTCAGCACTATAACAGGTATGTCAATCAATTAAGCATGTAATGGAATGCAGAAGGGGAATGCAATAATGTGAAATAGGAAGTTAAACACTAGGTCGCAACAAGACTTGCTGCCTGGCACTTAAGGCCATTCCTGCTGGCCCAGTCTGCAGTGACATAGATCACAGTTCTCTCCCCTGAGTCACCGCAGCAAAGGTCAGCTCATGTATGACTACCACTGGAGAGTGTCTGTTGTCCAATACTGATTGTGACACTGCTAGGCCAGCTACCTGGGATGTTGTAAATATTCATTTGTCACCTGTGAATGGTAGTATGATACATATTCTTGTTTTACCAATGTAAGAGACTTATATGGGCTATGTGCATAGTATACAACTGGCACAGAAGTATGTGTGTTGAGCTGTATGTTATATACTGAGCTCATACCTTGCAACTGTCTAGAGTGTTTCAGACTGACCACATATTTGCCTCATATTTGTAGTCAATGCCTCATACAGTTGTGTATTGTCTGGCAAATCATGGGCAACCCAGTAAAGACTGAAGTCATAACATAATAGTGTACATTTGAATGCCAGATGTCATATCCTGTGGACTATTCCTGTGAATGCAAAATCATATTTGCTAGCAAGTAAGTATGTCACAGCTAGATTTATAAAGTGTCACTATTTTCTGCCCTTTGCCCACCATTGATATGTGCCTTTGTGCAGATGTCTTGCTTAAACAGGAGCGAGGGGTCTTGGCATGAAACTCATGTCATTGCAAGCGTACCTTGTCCTGGAGGATGCTGACATATGTGCAGTCACTGACACCTGGTTGGCAGCTGTGGAGGGCACACTAACCTTGCCAGTTTACTCATCCCACCATATGCTTAGACCCCAAATGGAGGGCTGCAAAGCCACAGGAGGTAGAGTTTTAAACATTACCATACACATACACACATCCAGGCTGGCCAAACAGTATGACACACAGGAGACATCCCAAGTGCAGTTAACTGTTGATAAAACACCTACTCAAATCATAGCTAGCTATGGACCTCCAACCATGACTCTGGACACCCACGATATCTATCTGGACTTGCTTGAATCTGTCAGGATTCAACCATCTACCCTGCTCCTGGGTGACTTTAACTACCCAATGATAATGTGCATGACCTATTCTACCTGAAACTGAAAGCACAAAGATTCCTCTGCTTTGTCAATGGCAATGCATTGCATCAGCTGGTCAACACTCCGACAACAGGTGGAAATATCCTGTACCGGGTCCTAACCAACATGAGTAGCCACTGTAGCACTCCTACAGTGTCATCGCCCTTGGTAAGATCTGACCACATAGCCATCACTCTTGAGGTCACCATCACCCCTGCCCCCCCTGTCAAGGTCAAACAAAATAAACTTTACAAAAATGGCTAAAAATCTCCTCAGAGCAGGTAGAAGTAGCTTTACAGCCACCATCCCATCAGTTGGAACTGTCAGTAGTGTCCAGGCCCACACCACAATACTATGTGAGCACCTACATAGCTGTATGGACTCAGCAATATATGACAGGACAACATCATCTCCCTCAAGGTAGGGTAAACCTCTGTGGTGGACAGCAACAATACACAAATACCATAATAGGTGGAAATAATTGCTGAACAGAGTCATGGTGCCTAATTGGAAGTAATGTCACCTTGGTCTGAACAAGCAATTAAGGTCACAGGTGAATTACCCTATGGCTATTTTTGAGTGCAAATTGGATACTTCCACCAAGGCCAATCACTAGGCCTTCCACACATATGTCTGCAATCTCAGAGGCAACACCCAAATCTACTCTGTAGTGGTGACCAATAACATGACATACACATAAGGCATAGCTATAGCCAACCTGCTGCAGACAGGTTAAGTGTAAACATCAGCCCCCTGTCCCCCCATTGGTACAATGGACATGCACAGCCCCTTCTCCCCTCCCCTCATCATTAGGAAGCAGGTCCGTAATGCCCTCTCAAAGGCAACACACAGAAGTCTCCATAGGTCTGATACCATCCCTGGCTGCATCCTACATGAACTCAGGCATGAGCTCTCAGCTCCATTACACACTGTAGTCAACCAAAGCCTGAGCATCATTGTCATCCCAGCTGCACAGAGGACAGCCACTGTCAACTCTATCCACAAAGGCAGAGCACTCCACTGACTGAGCCAGTCATATGCACATCAGCCTAACTAGCCCAATCTTCAGGGGCATGGAAGGCAATATCAAGGACCTTATAAACAGGGACATCTGCAACCTCAAAATACTTCAGTCCACACAGTGTGGTACTGTCAAAGGGAGATCAGGCCTGGTAAACCTGGTGAATATCCCTGAAGCAGTCAGCAAACACAAGGATGAGGGGAAGATGGTGAACACTGCCTACCATCACCTAACCCAAATCTCCCACAATAATCCCCAGGTGACCATGATAAGTAAGCTTAGACAGCTAGACATCAACCTATATGTTACCAGATGAGTAGTTAACTGGCTCAATGATAGTATCCACTTGGTCAATGTAATGGAAGCCACCTCTAGTAGTAAACTCTTACAGAGTGGTGTACCCCAAGGATCAGCCTGGGAGCCTCTACTGTTTGAGATATACATTTCTGAGGTACAAGACAAAACCAGTGGTCTGTGGCTGACCAGGATTGCAGATTATTGCAAGCTGGCCACTGTCTTACATTCCCATACTGATTTGAGCACCCTCCAAGAGGCCCTTACCCAAATTAATGACTGGTGCAAGAAGCATTGCCTCAAACTGAATGCCAGAAAATGCAACATTTCCCCTGTTGTGATAAATGTCATCCACACCAATTATGACAGTAATAACAATGTACTGTGCATGCAGTCAGGTGTGAGGTGACTTGTGCAACAAGACTGGTAGTAGCCTGCCAGTTTCCCACCATGTGGGCACCATTGTATGGAATGCTGTCTATATGGCCAACCTCACAAATATGGGTATGTCATCCAGGAACCATGAGGCCACAACATCTCTGTACTCCACTCTTATCAGATGCATTACCGAGTACAATGCCTCCTTTGGAATGTACCTTACCAAGCAAATGCAGCAGTTGCAGAGATGACAGTTTCCTGACCAGCCAATTCCAGGGTCTGCAACATCTATCCTGTATAGATAGGTTGAACACTCTGTCCCTGTACTCAGTCTCATGCAGACTGATCATAGGCAACCTGTGTCTGGCATACAAGGCCATTTCCAAACCAGTCTTGATGGAGTTTCTGCATATCCATAAGGCAAACCCTACTCATGCAACATGCACGCAAGGCCCTCACCTGGTCTCTGCCATGTATAGTACTTGTTGGCATGATAGTGTAGTGTCCCACACAATACACTGTCTGTATAATACACTCCCTCCTCATGTCTAGCAGAGTACATGTATATCCCTCTTGAAGAAGAAGATGGGCAACTGCATAGGAAATGGAAAAGACACCCCTAGGATCCTGCATGTGTCCTAGTTGGACAGGGGAAATCTGGGCTAGGCTTGTGAGGGCATCCGTGTCAATAGCCTGGTATCATCTTATGAAGCTATGCACCTAGCACTTTACATCTTTCCTGTATGTATTGCAAACTGTCCTGCAATGTTGTCTGCAATTAATCCATGTGAGTCTGGACTGTGTAGGTATTCTCTTGTTTGTTCATTAGTTATTATCACATATCGTTACATCCTGTCATTGTGTCTGGTCTGTATAGCAGTAAGTCAGCTCTTACAGTACTTGCATATGCACTTGGGAACACTGTATAACTCACTCCAATAGCCTTGGCCATGGTCACACTTACCATTCTGCTAATACGCCCATCACACAGTTGGATTTGTCACCTTTTGTTGAGGGCCTTACAGTAGTTGTTAAGGAGATGGATTGTGGCAGTCAGAACTATGTTAAAGTCTGGTCTGAAGGGCCCATAGGTGGCAAAGCTGTTCTAGACTTTACCAGGAGTGTGTGAGTGTGTGTGTGTGTGTGTGTGTGTGTGTGTGTGTGTGTGTGTGTGTGTGTGTGTGTGTGTGTGTGTGTGTGTGTGTGTGTGTATACCAGCAAACATAATACTGCAGGCTATTAATTTACATATGTTGTCTTCCCCTCACAGGTGAACATGGGTGTTGGTGTCTCTCCTCCTCACAACCTGATGTCAGTGTCTTAGTGGACTCTCAAGATGATGGTGGTCATAGAGAGGCACAGGTTGGGTTGTCAGGGTCTGAATCTGTGCCATTGGGTGGTATCCGACCTTGACCCACAGTGTCCATTCAAACAGTCAGTATGCCCACACATACCCAGTCCCCAGCAGCCACAGATAATGGACAGTTGGAGGGTGGTGGCATGGAACAGGCTAGTGTGGTGACTATGGCAAGTGTGAGTATAGACACTAGCCAAATCCAGAGGGCAGGTGAGGTCACACACAGGCAGATGGCAGGGGTGCTCGATGGAGGACTGCTGCCCATCAGGATCCTGTCGCAAGTGCCACAGCAGGTGTCAGCAGATGCATGTTATGGTCAATCATGGAGAAACAGATGCATACTGACCTCAACACCAGACAGATGCTCAGGGTCATGAATGCAACACTTCCTGCCATGTGTGATGACTTCCTCAGCATTTGTGATGCCATACATCTCATTTTGCCAATGTCATGTATAGATGGTGAGGTGAGACATTGTCACTGCTCGACCGTGCAATATCTGTGCTTGAGCATGTGGTGGGAGTAGGGCATCATCAGAGTAGATGTGGGTTAGCAACATAATCAGCTGAGAGCCCACATGGCTGTGCACATTCATAGTCCTGTAGTGCCAGTACCACCAGCACTACTGAAGGGAGAGTACTGTCCACACCACACTGGAGCAGGCCATAGACACATGGTCCAGGCCAGTCTCATCAGGGATGCAGATCCAGCAGACAGCAGTCACCATTGGGGAGTAGTACTGCATCTGTCCTTTGGCCTGGTGGTGCCAGGGAGACTCCTGGCAGGACAAATTCCCATGTCCCTGCCAGGAGATGGTGAAACGTACATCCTGCCATGTACAGTCCACAACTGTACAATATAACCCTGTGTCAGGCATCTATATGTGCTGATTGTGTGCAGACAAACACTCACACATCTCTATCACAAGCTGGTCACCACCAGACATGCACAGCTCCTCTGCCTTGCGCAGCTGAACACCACCCCTCCTGACACTCACGCACTCACACACAGTGTCAACCATATGGCCCAGCCTAGGCTTCTGGAAATCCCATACCACACCCTGTGCATGTGATGATACTTGTGCCACAACCCTATCATCCATACCATTGATGCAGGGACATGTTCATATAGGTCTGATGCACAGGGTGAATATAGGATAGTGTAGTAATGTAATACTGTGTAAGGTGCTGTCTGCTGGTATTAGTTATGGGCACACATCGAGGTCTATGTACCTTGATAGCCATGATGCATTATTGCTGTTAGTACTGCTGACTGACTGTAGTGTCACATACTGCATTCTGTTTGTGTTCCAGGTGTCTGTGTGTCTCCAGGCTGTGGGCCTGCCAACAGTAGCAATGATGAGTATGGCAGAGAGGAAACACAGTGACCTTTTCATAGTCAAGGTACAGCTGTATATGTACATGTTTACTAGGTGGGTTTACATGTAACAGTGTGTGAGGGACAATTGTGGCAGTCAGTGTGAACTTGCATACATGCCCTTGACACAGCCAGCTAGCCTTCATACATGTCACCTGGGTGTTCTGTAGGACTGCAGGCTCACACATACAGAGGAGGTTACTTGAGTACTGGCACTGGGTCCCTCACAAGCTTAGCCATTACTTTAACTGCAATAGATTCTCCTATCAGCACCTGTTTCCCCTGCCATTTCTTTCCCATCCACTCAACCTTCATGCAGGTGATGAGGGTATGCCTGGTACTGTGTATGACAGGTGTGGGATATGTATTCCTGACACAGGTCAGTCTGTGTTAGTCTAACCTGACAATCACCAGCATGTGTGTTTGCTAACTCATGCATGTCTGGCCTGTTGTGCTGGTAGTGCACACAGAGTCATAGTTCTGTACATGGGGCAGCTGTTGAAGGGCTGAGCACAGCCCCTACCTACACAGTCTTATGAATGATAGTGCTAGATACATAACACAAATAGCACAGAGGTAATGTAATGTTGCAGTGTCTGCCACTACTGTTAAAGTGGGTGACAATTGCAGGGCTGTTAGGATTGCCAGTGGTGGGTTCAGAGGCCCTTAACATGGTAGAACCATCTGATGCACACACACATACACACACACACACACACACACACACACACACACACACACACACACACACACACACACACACACACACACACACACACTGCTGCATGGGGGCATGCACTGAAGCACACATGCACATGGAGTTGACACTTCTCAGAGTAGATGACCTACCCATCTATTTATGTACAATACACAGTATTACCATTGCATGCACCACAGTGGCTTGGTGTTAGAAACTGTGTAACTGTGCTTGTATGGTAGATGACATCTGTATGGGCTCAAACTAGGCTGGCAATGGGGGAGTTCAGAGTGTGGAGGAGGCACACAAAATGGTATAGCCATCACATACACACAGTAAAGACAGCCGCCAAAGGGGCTGTGTATACAGAAACACATACACAGTTGCCAAAAGACATATTAGTAATCCTACATATTCACTTGTATATACTATAGTGCTAAGTACACATGACATGCTCTACATAGATTATATGCCTGGGACATAACAAATAACCTCTTACAACAAGTAATCTTGTGAATGCCTTCATGGATGGTGGGATAACCCACCAGAAATAGCGATTGGTGTCATCTACTGCTCCTGCAAATCTGCACAAGTGATAGAGTGACAGACTTTGTAGCAGCATGCTGTATCAGTCAGGTATGATGTCTGCTGCTGGCATGTGAGTCACTATGGTAATTGTGAGATATTTGGCAATGATATCACAGGAATGCTCATTGTTAGGGGGCACAGACCATGTACAGATTGCAAATGTGGATATTCCATGTACTGCTGTACAGATGACTGGTATGGGCTGTATAGTGTTACATGGTGGATGTGAGGCAGACAGGCTCTTTAATGTAATGTCATGGGTAGAGGGTAACAGGCCTTAACATGGTATAACCTACACACATAGCCACAGGGGATATGCTCCATAAAAACTACTATAGTTGTTAGTATTGAGATTAGAACCCCTATCGATCTAATTATTTGTACTATAGTATTACACAATTATTGCACATGCCACAGACCTTAGAGGGCTGACAAGTGTATACAGGTGCATCTACAGTGAATGACTTCAGCAGGCCTTATAAAGTAGGGCAATGGGAAGTGTACTAGGCAATGGGAAGTGTACTAGGTGGTACATGTTCAAAATGTTATAACCCACACCCCCAGAGGATGTGATTCTCACCCAAACACACATAGGATATGATTCTCACACACACACAGTATCACAGTTGCCAGTATTAAGTTTAGGACCCCTACCTATATAGTTATATGTACTACAGTGTTACACAGTTATCACATGTGCCAAGGATCATATAAGATTCAACAGTGTCCCAAGGTACTTCTAAGGTGAGTTACATCAAGAGCCTTTGTAAAGTATGGCAATGGGAAATGTACTGGGTGGGAAGGGCATCAAAATACATTACCCTACAAACATACACACCTTCATGCACACATTTGCCAGAACTGAGAATGGAACCCCTGCCTATCTAGTTATATGTACTATACCATTACATAGTTATTGCACATGCCACAGAGCTTACAGGGCTGAGGGTTGTCCAAAAGTACTTCTGAGGGGAATGACATCAGCAGGAACACTAAAGTAGGGCACTGGGTAGTGTTGTGGGTGGGAATGTCCTCAAAATATGTCATCCTACAAACATACACACTTACAAACATTTGTACACACATGCACATTTGCCAGAACTGAGAATAGAACCCGTGCCTATCTAGTTATTTGTACTATACTGTTATATAGTTATTGCATGCACCACAGAACTTATAGGGCTGAGGGCTCTCCAAAGGTACTTCTGATGGGAATGACATCAGCAGGACTGCTAAAGTAGGGCACTAAGCTACACACATAACAGCCACAGGGGATATGCTTCATAAACACTACTATAGTTGTTAGTATTGAGATTAGAACCCCTATCTATCTAATTATTTGTACTATAGTATTACACAATTATTGCACATGCCACAGACCTTAGAGGGCTGACAAGTGTATACAGGTGCATCTACAGTGAATGACTTCAGCAGGCCTTATAAAGTAGGGCAATGGGAAGTGTACTAGGCAATGGGAAGTGTACTAGGTGGTACATGCCTCAAAATGTTATAACCCACACCCCCAGAGGATGTGATTCTCACCCAAACACACATAGGATATGATTCTCACACACACACACACAGTATCACAGTTGCCAGTATTAAGTTTAGGACCCCTACCTACATAGTTATATGTACTACAGTGTTACACAGTTATCACATGTGCCAAGGATCATATAAGATTTAACAGTGTCCCAAGGTACATCTAAGGTGAGTTACATCAAGAGCTTTTGTAAAGTATGGCAATGGGAAATGTACTGGGTGGGAAGGGCATCAAAATACATTACCCTACAAACATACACACCTACAAACACCTTCATGCACACATTTGCCAGAAATGAGAATGGAACCCCTGCCTATCTAGTTATATGTACTATACCGTTACATAGTTATTGCACATGCCACAGAGCTTACAGGGCTGAGGGTTGTCCAAATGTACTTCTGAGGGAAATGACATCAGCAGGACCACTAAAGTAGGGCACTGGGTAGTGTTGTGGGTGGGAATGTCCTCAAAATACGTCATCCTACAAACATACACACTTACAAACATTTGTACACACATGCACATTTGCCAAAACTGAGAATAGAACCCGTGCCTTTCTAGTTATTTGTACTATACTGTTATATAGTTATTGCATGCACCACAGAACTTATAGGGCTGAGGGCTCTCCAACGGTACATCTGACGGGAATGACATCAGCAGGACTGCTAAAGTAGGGCACTGGGAAGTGTTGTGGGTGGAACAGTCCTCAAAATACTTCATCCTACAAACATACACACTTACCCATACTTGTACACACTCACACACACACACACACACACACACACACACACACACACACACACACACACACACACACACACACACACACTTGCTGGAACTAAGAAGAGAACCCCTGATATCTAGGTATATGTACTGTACTGTTACATAGTTCTTGCATCCGCCACGGAGCTTATAGGGCTGGGGCTGTCCAAAGGTACTTCTAAGGTGAATGACTTTGGCAGGACTGCTAAAGTAGGTCACTGCAAAGTGTAATGGGTGGGAATGGCCTAAAACTGTTTCACCTACAAACACACACACACACACACACACACACACACACACACACACACACACACACACACACACACACACACACACACACACACACACACACACATTTGCCAGGACTGAGATTAAACCCCCTACCTATCTAGTTATTTGTATTATAGTGTTACACAGTTATTGCGTATGCCACAGAGCTCATAGGGCTGACAGCTGTCCAATGGTACTTTTAAGGTGAATGACATCAGCAAATCTTGTGAAGTAGAGAAATGGGAAGTGCACTGAGTGTTAACAGCCTCTTAATACTTAAACCTACAGACACACACACACACACACACACACACACACACACACACACACACACATTTGCCAGGACTGAGATTAAACCCCCTACCTATCTAGTTATTTGTATTATAGTGTTACACAGTTATTGCGTATGCCACAGAGCTCATAGGGCTGACAGCTGTCCAATGGTACTTTTAAGGTGAATGACATCAGCAAATCTTGTGAAGTAGAGAAATGGGAAGTGCACTGAGTGTTAACAGCCTCTTAATACTTAAACCTACAGACACACACACACACACACACACACACACACAGGCAGGTGATGTGATGTTATAACCCCCACCTCAGTACAATTACACAATGAAGCTCGAGACTGGTTATGACCGGCATGCCATTGTATGCAGCAGGACACCACTCCATGTCATTCAGGGTATCCCTGTGTATGACGCATTCTCTGTGTGTGTTTCCCTCTCTCTCTCTCTCTCTCTCTCTCTGTCTCTCTCTATATCACTGTCTGTCTCTCTCTTTCCCACATCTATGTATGTGTATGCTGGACATAGTGTTCTATGTTACCCATATATATGTCTGTGTATCACAAGCAACAGATGCAGATATATCACATATGGGCCACCTACAGCTAGCTGGGGGTAATCCTGTCTGATGGGTGTGTGTAGAGACAGTTAAGGTGTACATAGCTGTCTGTATGCAAAGACATATATGCACAATACAGTTTTATAGTCCGATGTGGGTTCCATGGGCTGTGATTCTCTAAGTGTAGGGGAATGCCCAGTGTGACCTTCTATAATAAGAGTGAGACTCCAGTCCAGAGATAGTTGTATTTCACTCAGGGTTTTTTGTACTACACCTGTACCTCTCAACAGTAAACAGGAAGATGCTATGGGTACAAGGTTTGTTTTTGCAGACATTTTCTGACATATCTGAAGAATGGCACTGGAATCTATTGTGTCATTACCTAATGGCAGACATCCTCAGATTATCACAGTGCGTTACCAGAGGAATACAAGATGTATGATGCACAGACCAATATTATGAGCCCAGCTATAGACATTCTTGCCCAAAAAGGCCAGTTGAGAGGTGTGGCTACAGCCAGTTGGCTGATGAAGCTGTGTAAATAGTCTAGAAACTTGGTGATATACTGGCTGGGGAATCTTCTGCTTGTGTGTTATTCTTCTTACTTTAAAAGTCATATCCTGGCCCATACCTCTCAAGTGTATAGTTTTTGGTGGATTGTCCAGGGGTTTGTCTAGAAGTTTTGTCCAGTCAATATACACTTGTGTTTTTATGACAAGTTAGTTGCAAATGATTAAAGACTGACATTACAAAATAATGACAGACAGTGTTTCAGACTTCATAACCTTCAGACAATTTCTGCTAATGCAAAACTCATTATTCTACCAACTTTCTCAGTTTGTAAGAGCAATATTTACAACATGTGCCTATCACTGGGCCTTTGTCCTACTTTCATTTATGACGTTGTCTAGATGTCTTGTTGTCATATGTTAAGAGGTATGGGTGTGGGTACAGAGTGCATTGTACTGTGCAGAAATGTCCATTATATGTGTAGTATATTCCACATAGCACTGTGTGACTTCCAGGTATGTCAGTGGCAGAGCAGTACAGATTAATGTGGTGAACCACTGACAGGCAGTTGTGTATATGTTGATAGGATGATATGACATTAGAAGGCTATTGGCCCTTAGGCTCCTTTAACCCACACAGATGGAAGTGTAGCCCATGTTAGGCAATGTCAGCACACAGAGCCCCTGTCCAGCAGGGACACAGGTGGAATCACAGGACTGTATTTTGTGTTTCCCATGCACTTATAAAGGGAGCACAATACTAGGGACATTGAGGCACTTGGCTTGATGTGGACAGTAAGTGAATTCCACAGATGTGGGAGTGTGTGAGACACCTATCTGTCACACCAATAAGCCATACTGATATCACAGACCAGATTGATGATGCGCCTGTGGGTTGATTGAGTGGGCCTTGACTTCCAGATGTGCGACAGTCCCATCAAGGCAGGGTCTGGATTGCTTTGCATGCCAGATAGGGGTCACCCCAGCAGAGTCTGTATGGAACTGAGTAGAGGGACAGTGCTGTTAGCCTATCTGTGTTGGGCAGGTGTTTGGGGTTTGGGGTAAGGCCTTTGTGTTTGCAAGACCTGGTGTGTGGAGTCTGCATGGTCTGTAGTATGTATGTTTGTGGAGTTCTCATGTATTTTTGGCTCTGAGATGTCCTTTGTTTGGGTTTTTGTTTTGTTGCAGACCTCTACTTTCATGGGTGTGTGTTGTGCATTTGCAGGTGATGTTTACTGACTCCATACCTACTGTGGTGTTGGTGCTGCGGTAGCGTTGTTGCCTCACAGTTAGACGTTGCCCGTTCTATTCTCAGTTAGAGCATATTCTGTGTGGCGACATGCGTGAATGGGTGTTCCTTCGTTGAAGGTTGTGCATTAGGCCCGGCAAACCAGCACGTAAAATTCTACTGCCAATCATTAGCGGACCGGAGTTCTGCTGTGGCGACCCCTAACCGGGAAAAGCCGAAAGACACAAATAAACATTGCATGGCACCTATGTTACTGCACAATGTGTTTTGTTGTGCACATTCTTAATTTGTCTGGCCAGTGGTTCCCCTTCCCCTTATGTGTGTCTCTTTGTCCTTCTGTAGTTCAGTCATAGGTTATGCCCACAGTGGCTGCTGTTATGTATTTGTAATTCTGATGTGAGCAGGGTAAATGCTGTAACATCACACACAAGGCTGTGGACTTCAAACCTCTGAGTGTACCTATTTAGCAGGTTGTCCATCATTGCACCACTACATTTATTGTGGTCCTCAGATGGTTTGTGTTGCTATATGTTATTATGAGGCTACATGTTAGCCTAGCTGTCAAACCATCACAGACTGATATCTGGGCAGGCCCATATATGACAGTCAGACAAAGGCCCACACATGGGGACAGGGTGTTACTACTGTTCTGCCAAACATAAACAGTTGAGAGACCAGTTTGATATTTTCTTGCTTTCTCTTATGGGTATGATGTCTGCTTCCCCACTGTCTGCCATGAATATTTTGACAAGACCCTTTCTTGTTTTGCAAATATTTGGCAGGCAAATGCAATGTTAGGACAAGCAGAACAGATGTCCAAGGCATACTTGTGCTCCTTCTGTGACAACCTGCCATTCCAGGGGTATGGATGTTGACCAGTGTCATGTTGTCAGTGCTGACACAGTAAGCTGGCAGCCTTTTATGACCTGGTAGTACACTGACCTTCAGGTATCTGCTGTCCTACTAGGCAGCATACCTCCCAACTATTTATAGCCAGACATCTGGACAAAGCCATATGTAGTTGGGGAGAAAGGCCTACATATAGGGACCATTGTTAACTATTGGCCTTACAAACCTAGAAAGGTGATACAATAATGGGTTTTGCATTAGCATGCATTTTCCTAAAGAGTATGGAGTCTGAAACTACTGTCATTATTTTCTGACTTTAGTCTTTTTGGGATTTGCCAATGATTTGCCAGACAGCCACAATTTTATGGTAAATGGACTATAAATATGTTGCAAACCTCTGGACATTCTGCAAAATGTATGTACAATTGAGGGGTATGCTAGGCACTGTGTAGGTTACTCTGAGCTGTGTACTGTCCATATGTGTGGCCCCCTGTCCCTGACATGTCCAGCTTTCCTGTAGTAACAGATATTGATATCTGGACAGTGTGTACAACTCCTACCATAGCTGTATTTGACATGCAGAATAGTTGGCACTGCAGTTATTGGAAAATGGACCTTGTCAACCACAGTACTGTATCTAGGCCACTGCGACACAACAGCCAGGAGGAGCAGGCCACATACTGACAGTATTGATCACACATATACATAGCTCATTGACCCCTGCATATTGTGGGCATGCAACAAGTTATTAAGTTGATTGGGACAGCCTTGGGAATGTGTGCTCTGCTACTTATACCCTAACAACATTATTGTTACTGCATTTTTATGGGAACATGGGGTGTGTGTGGGGGGCACACCTGTCAGCTGTCCACATTTGCACAGACTGTGGTGATGTTCCCTTTACATTTTTCTTCCATTTAGCATAGTATGGTACCTGTCTTGGAGACTATAGGCATATCACTAAAGACCAAAGGTTAGATTGTAATGGCAGATATTTGGGTTTTAGACCTCTCACCCTTCAGAGCCTTACTGCAACTGCAGTACCTGCTGTGATATCACTGTTTAGGTTTGTATGGCCATATTTCATCATTGTCCCCATTTGTGGGCCTTTGCCAGACATTTCCTTATGGTTTTCTATGGTTGACTTGCTGGGTGAGGCTGAGGGGTGAGTATGGGACCCCCACATTGACATCCATGCATGTGACCTATGATGCCCCCTCCCCTCAGTTTGTTAGCCCCGCACATATACTGCAGTGAGAATTGTCACCTAGGGGACTACTGCATTCTCTGGGGAAGCCAGTATTGGGCAAACATTTCCTGTTGTCCCACACAACTCGGTGTTGGTTGTCTGCTGCTATCCCTGTAGACCACCCCATTCCCTTGCATGCATGCAGCGATACCATAGCTATGCTACTACAATGTACTACTCCATTCATTTATTGTTAAGGACTGACTTACCTTGTGCCTGCGGCAGTTGTGAGGAAGGTGCTTGAGGGCTAGCTCTGTCAGATGCATGCAGTACACAGCCTATACATAGTAAGATACAGGTAGTGTGATGTGTGTGGCATTCATTTTACTGTGTGTGCGAGTTAGAGAGAGGTGTCAGTCTCTGGGTCACTACAGTGCCAGTGTGTATGCTATGTGTTGCCTCTTTGCCAAGGCCTGGGCATACTGTGCATGCCTCCATCTGTCTACAGGAGCAAGCTCAGGGGGTTCCTCCTCCAAGTCCTCCTGTGCCTGTGGGGGCCTTGGCAATGGTGGGGGGCTGTGTGTCCCTTCCCTGTGATGCTCCTGCTGCAGCTGTTTCTGCTGGATCATATTGTGTAGCATGGCACATACTATGAACATGTGTTCATATGTGGCTGGAAAGTACTGCAGGGCTCCACCAGATATGTCAAGGCAGCTGAACTGTGAGTTGAGCATCCCAAACATATGCTCTATAATGTTCCTGGTTTGTGCATGTGCCTCATTATAGCATTCTTCAGTGTGTGTGTGTGTGTGTGTGTGTGTGTGTGTGTGTGTGTGTGTGTGTGTGTGTGTGTGTGTGTGTGTGTGTGTGTGTGTGTGTGTGCATTTCTGATGGGTGTCATCATCCACGGCTCCAGTGCATAGCCAGCATCCCCCACCAGATGGCCATACGGAATGTCTCCTCTGGTAAATGCCTGGTAGAGCTGTGAGGCATGCCAGATATGGGAGTCGTGATAACTACCAGGGCTGCCAGCCCAAACATTCATGATAATGCCTTGGGCATTGCACACAACCTGGCATTTGGAATGATAGTCCTTACAGTTGACATAAGCTCTACCCTCTTCACTGGGTGGTGCCTTAATGTGAATGTGCGTGCAGTCTATGACATCTAGTACTGTTGAGTAGTCTGCTACATGGTGGAAGAGATGTATATTGCTGGTCCTCCCCTCACGGGTGCTGGGGAAATATAATTGCTCACCGGCATGTGTTCACATGACATCCAGGAACTAGTGGAGTACCCTGGATGCAGATGCCTGTGAGACCCCTATGATGTCCCCAGTAGGTCTTTGGAAGATACCTGTAGATAGTATTCTTAACGCTACACATACCTTGGTTTCAACCAGGATGGGTTCCCCTCTGTTGACTCTGGGTCTGAGGTGAGGCTGGCACAGCTCACAGAGTTGCTGAAGTAAGTCACTCTCCACCCTGTAGGTCTTTAGTATCGCCAGATCATGTAGCCCCTAGTAGGTTACCCTGGGTCTGAACACTCTTCTCCTCCTTCTCAGTTTCCGATAAATAAAACATCCTACCTCTACAAAACATATTTTTCCTAAATCATTGCTATTCCTCACTCTAAACTCCAAAAGTAAACTCAAATCCCTGATCTCATTCCCCTTCAAACGCCTATGCCTAGCAGCTAACATACACCCCAACCCAGGACCCATTACAACCAACACTCCAACTCCCCCTATTAGCACCCATATTTCCAACCCTAAATGTCTCCAACTCCTAACCATCAATGCCAGGAGTCTAAAAAACAAAATAACCCACTTTCACGCTTGGTTATACCATGCCCAACCTGACATAGTAGCCATGTCAGAGACATGGCTAAAACCCAATATTTCTGACCCAGAAATCCTACCTCCTGGATTTCAAGCTCTTAGACATGACCACCCAAAATAAAGGGAGGAGGAGTGGCCCTTATCTACACCAGCCTACTCTCCATCACCCCCCTGCCAAAATCCCACTCCTCAGTTCAACAGTGCTGAACTAGTCAGAGGCACCCTTAAACTAAATAATCATAAAAACATTTGTGTCATAGCCCTCTATATACCCCCTGGTAAAAATATTAATGCTCTTGAGGAAATTCTTCAATGGGCCTCAACCAATAGCAAGTCTGAGACATATATCCTAGAAGATGTAAACATCAACTGTAACAAAATTACTGCCAAAAATCCCACCCTATCCACCAAGCTATATAACTTCTCTCAACTTACTAATGCCATAGCCAGACCCAATAAAAATAACCCCCCAGGCTCCATATTGGACTGGATCCTTGTCTCCCACCCAAATAACATCTCCCTCATTGGCACCTTACCAGACTCCATTAGTGATCACTTACCAGCCTTCATCCATAGATCAACTCCCTCATCTCCTCACCTACACCAGTATATCCATACTCAGAATCTCACAAACTTTAATGCCACAACTTTCTCCAGTTCCCTAAAACTTATAAACTGGGACAATCTAATTACCCTTCCTCTAGAACACGCTGTAGAACTCTTCAACACAACCTTCTTAGATACCCTAAACTCCCAAGCCCCTCTAAGAACAAAACGTATAAAGACCAATTCTGCCCCATGGCTTACTAAGGATACTAAAACTCTCATGCAAAAAAGGGACAAGACCTGGAAACTCTATCACTGCTATAAGCACCCTGACACCCTTCTTAAATACAAACAACTCCACAACTTGGCCAAAAAACATATTACACAGGATAAAAAATCATACTATACCAAACTCCAGACTACTCATTACACTAACCGCAAACAGTTCTGGAAATCCATCAACTCTCTTCTCAATCCAGGCACCAAAAACAACCCTTGCCCTGACTGTAGCAAATCTGACACAGACATAGCTACACTCTTCAATTCCTTCTTTACTAACTCCCTAGTAGAACTCACCAAAACCCTCCCTAACAACAACTCCTCCCCCCATCTAAAATCCTCTCCCCAATCTTCCTTCCTAAACTCTCCTCCTACATTTCATCTCAAACCCATCCTTACGTCATACATAAAAAAACTTCTCTCTAAACTTAAGCCATGCTCCAATGCCCCTGACAACATCCCCTCTTTCTTTCTAAAACTAGCAGCAGACAGCATAGCCATCCCCATTAGTATACTCATCAACAGATCCATACAGGAATCATATATCCCTAAACTATGGTGTACCGCCTTTATCCTACCCCTCCACAAAGGAGGCAAAAACAATAACTTCTCCAACTTCCGACCCATAGCAATTCTCTCCTCTATTTCAAAAATTCTTGAGAAATGTATCCACCTTCAGCTAATGCCATTCCTTACAAATAAACTCCTCACCCCAACACAACATGGGTTCTGTCCTGGCCATAGCACAGTAACAGCTCTTCTTTCATTTCTAGACATAGTAAACCGCACCTGTGACTCCGGCAATCTAGTATCCACAGTCCTCCTCGACTGTTGATACTGTCTCCCATACCCAACTTCTTACTCACCTTTCTAAACTTAACCTCTGACAAAGCACCATTACCTGGTTCAGCAGCTACCTCTCTGATAGGTCCCAGGCTATGAAATGGAAAAGTGGCACCTCTGTCTTCCTTCCAACCCCAACTGGGGTACCCTAGGGATCCATACTCAGCCCAATAATCTTTAATATTTTCATTAATGATTTCCACACATCCATTCCTAACACCAAAATAATACAATATGCAGACAACTCTACCCTACCCTAGCCTGCTCTGCCTCCAACCTCCTTGAGCTCCAAACTAAAACTCAAACTGCTTCCTCAACTGCTGAGGACTGGATGCTTCAAAATCATCTCTCCCTAAATGCCAACAAATGGAAAACCCTACTATTCACCCCATCAAAATCGATTCCTCTCAACAAAACTGCCTTCAAAATAATCAGCCATTCTAACTCCACTATAGAAATTGTTCCTTTTGCCAAACTTCTTGGGGTTACTATTCGATACTCATATTCAACTATATTAATAAAATCCATCAGAAACTTGGCATGCTGTACAGAAACTCACACTTCTTCACCCCCTCAACTAAACAGACCCTCACCTCAACCTGTCTACTACCTTTTCTGATGTATGGTACTCCCTTACTAACCAACCTATCTTCCTCCATCTCTTCTAAACTGGAGACCTGCTACAACAAAATCTCAAAGTTTGCAACTACATCCAAATACTCTACTCACCACTGTATAACTCTCCACCAGCTGCAATGGCTAGAACTTCCCAATTACCTGGACTACCTCCAACTCTGTACAGCTCACAAGCTTATTTTCAAACCTAATACATGTCCAGCACTTGGAAACATCTTACATTTATACATCCCTCACAGACCCCTAAGATCTGCCCACTAGAATCTAATCTCTGTGTACAAATCAAATCGTCCCTTGGGTCAGCTACTACTATCATTTACCTTAGTCAAAAAAATGGAACTCCCTCCCTCCATCTCTAAGAATATCTGAAAACTTTGAACTCTTCAAAACCCAGCTCCATTCCTACCTCTCTCGTAGTTGGAAGTGCAGTTGCACTCTACCTACCTAACTTCCTTAATACATGATCACTTTTATTTTGTCCTTGCCCACCAGGGATTATTCCCTTGATAATTATATTCAGATTACTATCAGACAATTCTGATCTACTCGAACAAACTCTACTCTCTACTACTATTCTCAACCTTCAGTCATGTAGATATGTATTGTATATTGCATATATGCTGCAGTTCAGCTGTGCTTGGTTTGCTATTTAACACTTATGGGTTGTTTGCTGTACCTTTTGCAACTGTGTATTGTATTTTTGTGGTATTTTCTTGTATTTTAAATTGTGTAGATTTTACTTTGTACTATGTATTATGAATTATGTAGTTTTCACTTTGTACTGTGGTGCTTTTCTCCCCGGGCCTCCACTGAAAACGGGATCTTTGAGCACAGTGGACCTCCCCGGTCACCAAATTGGAAATAAATAACATAAAATAAAATAAAATAAAATAATACTCAAAAAAAGGTCGCTAAGGTTGCAGTTGTAATTGTAAGTAATATAAAGAAAAATGATGATTGCATACTATTTTTTATCCAATCCACCACACAAATGAAATGTGAATATTCCTTAAAAAACATGAGTGCGACAATGCATTTGGGTTAGCAAGTACCTTTTATAATGCCCATATTGATTAAATGAGATTGGTTATGATAAACACACACCACAGAGGGACTGGCTGTAAACCTGAGAACCACGGCCCTTTTCTTACTTTCATCATTCTAGTTCTGGCACTTTGAATGATGGCAGCACCTGCAAAGGCACAAGGCCCCTCTCTGAGCTGGTCAGATAAGGTGACCAAGATTATAATCTACTGTCTTAGTGACTTGTACCTAGATAAGCTCCTGGTTTGAGTTAGAAGAAGTGAATGGAAAAAAATAGACATCTGGCAGAAGTTAGGAGAGCACTTGTCAAACCTGACAGGGATCAGCCACTCCAGCCAACAGTACCATCACAAGTACAATGACCTACAGAAGCGTAGGTCTGACCATCTGGTTTGGAAAGCCAGAATTCTATAGTAAGAAGAACTTTTTTTTTTTTTCATTTTTTTGGTCATATTAAAGATAAAATTAAACTATAACAAGGTTGCATAACTGAAGGTATTTGCTAGAAAAAATATGTGTAACTGTAAATATGTTTCTGTAATGTTATGGTAATAATGGAAAACAAAGCATAAATATATCTATACACAGAACTGCATCTGCATATAAATATATGGAATGCTTATGTGACAACATAATTGTATAAATACAAATGGAATATATGTATGAGTAAAGTAATAATCTGCATATATATATATATATATATATATATATATATATATATGTGTGTGTGTGTGTGTGTGTGTGTGTGTGTGTGTATGTAAATAACTGATATATATCTGCATGAGTACACGTACTACTATTTTTTCATGTATATAAATGTTTGTTTTTATACAGAAACCCTAAAATAAAATATTTTTATTACTACAATATTTCATTAAGTTTTGAATTACCTTGCTTAGTTGTTAAAGTATAAGAAGACAGGTTTGTAAAAAAAAAAAAACATTTTGTTTGTGCAGGCCAGAAAGACATTTATTAGTATAATAATTGTGAGTAAAAAGGTCACACAGAAAAACAACCAGTAAAAACTACAAGAAAAATCTATCCAAGCTAGAATTTCCACTGTGTGATTCCTTAAAGATCTTGTATTAGAGGCACATGGGATATATGCAAATGACCCTTAAGAACATCAGGTGTGTTAGCCATATGTTGATTCTGAATGCCCATGACTTTTTTCTTTCTAAGTCATTTAATGGATAAATTCAGGCCAATAATTCCAAGCCCCACTAGCTGTGGACATGTATGTTTTGGCCTTGTTGTGGCCTCATCAGAACAGCACAAATGGACTGTTTGACTAGCCATTTGAAACACGGCATATGCATGTCCACAGCTAGTGGGGTTTGGCTTTATTTGCCTGAATTTTTTCATTAAATGACTTAAAAAGAAAAAAGTTATGGGCATTCAGAATCACCATATAGCTGACACACCTGATGTTCCTAATGGTCATTTGCATATATCCCATCTGTCTCTAATACAAGAGGTTTAAGGAATCACACAGTGGAAATTCTAGCTTGGCTTGATTTTTCTTGTAGTTTTTACTAGTTAGCAGAGTAATTATGTAAGACAGTCATTTCTTCCACAATACTAACTGAACATACAAGATAGCTGGACTCAGTCAGGCACCACACCATAGTCAGACTGGAAGTTAGGGGAGGAATTGTGGGTTGCTGTGTCAAATGTATAACCAACACATGGTTTTATGAGAAAGGACCAGCTTTATTATTTCTGTATATATTTTAAACCATACCTTTATATGCTTAGAATTATTAGATGGCAATTATCAAAGCACACATTTTGCACTGCTAGAAAAGTAAAAACTTCCTTAAATTCCTACATTTTTCTGAGTGTGCACACTGTTTATCTGAACACAATTTAAAGACTGTATTTATTTATAAGTTGCAAATAAAGGGAAGATATGCATAGTATGAGAATTCATACAGGAATTAATATTTAAAAAATGCATAGTAAGCAAACACAAGAGTGAACAAAGTGCATTGCATATTGTGCTGGTGATATCAGTAATATTAAGGAAAAAGAGGTGAAATACAGGTAAACAATTGTTGTGTTACTTATCTTTCTGGCAAACTACAACTGGCATCAGCATGGTAGAAAAATAGCTAGTTTGGCTGAAGACACTGATAAGCATGAATAATGTAGTAAACAGCATTGTGTGGTTAACTACTTTAATTAATATTTGTAAAAAAAATTTTATAAAGGATGGTAACTAAAGCACTACAGTGCATTCAATATATTACCACAATCACTATAAAACATATGTCAATATAAAAGTGCAATATTCTGGCTTTAACTGATTTTATAAGATGTAAGTATTGAAAAGGGGTATTTTCAGTACAATATTGCAACAGATGCATATAATAGGTTCATAGGTTCATAGGTGCGTACTAGGCTAATGGCCCTGAAGTCTTTACAGGCCTAGCCCATGGAAGTGCCCTGGTACTGTGCTGCCCGACGTTAGTTCCCAATGTCTCTATCAAGTAGAGCTACTGGAGTGATCCTGGGATGAATTTTCTATTTCCCATCCACTCATCAAGATTCCTCTTGAAGATGGCCAGTGAAGTGCTCTGCTTGACACGTATGGGAAGTCTATTCCAGAGCATGGGTTACGAACTTCTCCCTCCAGCATGTTCTGTTGATTGTGGCAATGAGGGTGAGGTCTCTAAACCATGCGGTGTTGAGGGATTAGGATTTCTTAGATGTAGCAATTCTAACAGAGCCAGGTCAGACATGGCTTTGTAAGTCAAATAGAGATCACCTCATAGGAGGCAATATGAGACAGAGAATAGCTGGAGTTTTTTGAGTCTGTCCATGTAGGACATGTGTTTAAGGCCTAAGATCCTTTTCAAGAAGTACTTTTGTGGCCTCTCCAGCTGTTGCAGGTGTCTAGTGAGGTACTCTATGATTGGTCTAATGAGGGAGGAGTAGAGAGAAATGATGACAACTTTCTTCCTGGATGCAAAACCCTTGGTAATGAGATGTGCCTCACAGAAGGACTTTCTGACCACAGTGGCAATGTGGTGATGGAAGGAGAGGTTGCTGTAAACCTGTGTCCCCAGATCTCTTATAATGCCCTCAGTGTTCAGTGGGCACCCATCGATGTGGTAATTAGTGGGAACTGAGTATTTACCAAAGGGGATAACGACGCAGTTTTTGGGATTAAGCTTAGGGCCATGGTTTCGACACCAGTCATTGGTCTCAGTGAGGCCTTTCTGTAGGATGTCAGCATCACTTGGGGAGTTAATAATGGCTACTAGCTTGCAGTCATCTGCAAACGTGGTCAGCCAGACTCCATCTGTGTTAGCCTGGACTTCAGTGAAGTAGATGCCAAACAGGAGAGGACCCAGGACTGATCCCCGTGGGATTCCACTCATGACTGGTCAGCAGTCTGACTTGGAGTCTGCTACTTTCACACTGTGGGTTCTATCTGTGAGCCAATTTACAATCAGGTACATTATCTGATCATTCATGTTAGTATAGTCGATTGCAAAATGTAGACCCCTCCAAAACTTGATAGCAATTCATTCTTTCTCCCAAGTACCCATAAGCACTTCCCATATAATTTCATATTAAGTATGCATAAGCACTTCTCATATCATTCTTTCCATGTACACACAAGCACTTCTCAAATTATCTATGCATAAGGACTTCTTCTACATTCTGTTTTACTTCAATAAAGATTTATAAAAAGAAAACTGTTTTAAAGTAAGAAATTGAATGCTGTCTAACATGATGCATGAATTTACTGAGCATATTTTCTTTTATCTCCTCCGCTTTTTTCTTTCTTTTTCTTATTTTAATTATGTGTTCCTTTGCCCTTCTTTGTATACATTTCTGTCCCATTTATGTTTGTTTTTACAGATTCAAATTCCTCAGGAGCAGCCCAGGTATGTACCCCACAGGTTAGGGAGCATTCCCCCTTGCCCATATAGGGATGATCTCATGGGATTGATGCAGTAGCCAGTCCTGCAGGCACCCTGGCTAGTGGCAGCCTAGCAAACCTCACTGAATGGGGACTTCACGACATAGTTGAAGACGTGCTGGACCAAGTTGTGGAATGAAGGCCTAAGCCATTTGAGGCCTAGCTTCAACAGGTTCAAGACACACTGTCCCATTTTGTGCTGACCATGCTCCTACAACCACAAGCCCCTACCCTTCAACACAAGTTCATAGGTGTGTACTAAGCTAATGACCCTGGAGCCTTTATAAGCTTAGCCCATAGGATTACCCTGGCATTATGCCACTCAACCTTAGTTTCCAGTGCCTCTGTTGAGTAAAGCCACTGGAGTGATCCCCAGGGTTAATTTTCTACTTCCCTACCACTCATCAAGATTTCTCTTGAAGAGATACAGTGAGGTGCTCTGCTTGACATGCATGGGAAGTCTGTTCCATAGCATGAGAAGTCGCTGGATTATGAACCTGTCCCTCCAGCATGTTCTGTTGATTGTGGTAATGAGGTTGAGGTCACTAGAGCATGTGCTGCGGAGGGATTGGGATTTCTTTAGATGTAGCATTTTTTTTTTTCAATAATAAATTTTTATTATTTTCCAATTGTTAATACAATAATACACAAAGCAAAAAAAATGAAAAGGAAACCAGTATCTAAAAGAAACTTATAACAACAATACTACAATATATATACATTATATACATGAATGCTTCCAACAGTTAAATAAGATCAGTATACATTGAAATAAAATTCTGGAAAAGAGTATTAAAAGATCTGGTATCAATATACAGGCTTATTAATACGGACTTCCAACTTAAGTATGTACTTCCAGGGGATAACTGGATTCGGAACATTAAGCCAACACAATATTAAAGATTTGTTCCCAGATTTTCGGATTATTTATATTTTTCTTATGATCTTTGATTAATAGTTAATGTGCTAGAATATGTTTTATTGCTACACTTTTAAAGTTTTCCCATGAAATCTGGGATGGATTCAACCAATTTGTAGCTATATAAAGCTTCATTAATAAGAAAATATTTATAAGTATGATCATTTGGGATCTGTCCAAGTTGTTTGGCGGGATATGTAGAATCATAAATTCCCAAGAAAGTGTGGAATGCTGATAACCCATTTTTTGTAATTTAATTTTTAAAGAGTTCCAAAGTTTAAATATACATTTACAGCTCCAGAACATGTGTAAAAGGTCAACCGTTTGATCAATACAATATGGACATTTAGGTGAATTTTTGGAATTAAATTTATGCAGACTAAGACGAGTGTAATAGGCATTATTAAATATCATCAATTGCGTAAATAATAACTTTTGGAGAGATACTGATTTTAAAGTTAGGTTAATTGCTTTTAATATTTGATTATCATCAATCAATGCTATTTTATCCTTCCAGTATTTTGACAAGAGTATTTGGTTTTTATATTTCAAGTCTTTTACCAGATTATATGTAGATAGAGTTGGGTCAGACTATGGCTTTGTAAGTTAAGCAGCGATAGCCTCTAAGTAGGTAATATGAGACAGAGAGTAGTTCAAGTTTTTTTGAGTCTGTCCATATAGGACAAGTGTTTAAGGCCTAGGATCCTCTTTGTGAGGTACTTTTTGTGACCTCTCCAGTTGTTGCAGGTGTCTAGTGAGGTACATGCCAAATGGGGCATTGTACTCGATGATTGGCCTAATGAGGGAATAGTAGAGGGGGAGAATGACCTAATCCTTCCTGGATGCAAAACCCTTAGTAATGAGATGTGCCACATAGAAGGACTTTCTGACCACAGTGGCAGTGTGGTGGTCAAAAGAGAGGTTGCTGTCAACCTGTGTTCACAGATCTCTTATAACGTCTTCTGTGTTCAGCGGACTACCATAAATGTAGTAGTTCATGGGAACTGTTTTTTTTTTACAAAGGGGATGACAACACATTTTTTGGCATTGAACTTAAGGCCATGGTTCTGACAGCAGTTGTTGGTCTCAGTGAGGCCTTTCTGTAGGATGTCAGCATGGCTTGGGGTGTTAATAATGGCTCCCAACTTGCAATCGTCTGTGAACTTTGTCAACCAGAGTCCCTTTGTGTTGGACTGGACGTCTGAGAAGTAGATACCAAACAGGAGCGGACCCAGGATCGATCCCTGTGGGACTCCACTCGTGACCTGGTGGGCAGTCTGACTTGGAGTCAGCTGCTTTCACACTGTGGGTTCTATCTGTGAGCCAGTTTGCAACCCACCTAGTGATATAGGGGTTGATGCCTAGCTTAGTGAGTTTTTATATGATTCCTGAGTGGGGAATGGTATCAAAGGCCTAGGCCAAATCAAGATGGGCTGTATGAACCACCTTGCCTTCATCCACAGCTCTGGTGACTGACTCAAAGAAGTTGACCAAGTTTAGCAGGCATGATCTACCTTTCACAAAACCAAAATGTGTGGGATCCAGAGTTTGAAGATTCTCTATATCCTTGTTTATTAGGTCCATGATGATTTCATAGCTTTGCATATCAGACTTGTCAGGCTAATGGGACGATAGTTCCCAGGGTCTGTAGTTGCTCCTCCTTTGAGGAGAGGAATGACTATAGCAGTGTGTCATTCAGTAGGGACAAAGCCTGAGATGGGGCTGTGATTGATCAGGGCACACAAGTGTGGTGCCAGTTCACTCTGTAGTTCATGTAGAACACAGCCAGGGATATTGTCAGTTCCCATAGAAGCTGTATTCTTGGCCTTGGACAGTGCTGTTTTAGCCTCTGCAGCAGTAATACTGGGTGCCTGGCAATCTGCTGGTATTGTGATTGGTCCTTTGAAAGGGGGAGAGGGGTGAAGTTGGCACTGAATCTGTTGGCCAGTATATTGGCAATATATGTTGGCTCGGTATAGGAGGTGCCATCATGCAGTAGCTCAAAGCAAATCTGGGTATTGCTGTGGAGGTTCTTTGCATAACTATAGAAGGCCTTGTGGCTGTCTTTACTATCTGCTGCAATTCCGTTTTCATAGCTAGCTTTAGCAGATTTGATGAGGGATCTCAACTTTTTGTTTAGACTGATAAGGGAGTTTTTCCAGTCTTGGGACTTCACCTTATTCCGCTTCAGTTTCCTCCTTCTGTTGTAGAGTTTGTTTATGACAGGGAACCACCAGATTGGCTTCCTTTTTTTGGAGGAGAGCATCTTAGTTCTATTGGGTATGGCGAGATCCATGCATTTGTGTACATGTTCGTACAGTGCATTAGTGTATGATTCGGTGGTCATGCAACTATTCTCCATTTGCATGGGTGCCATGAAGTTAGCCACCTCTGTTCTTAGGAGCCCAAAGTTAGCTTTGGAGAAGTTTTTCATGGTGGTTACCTTTGTAGGGGTGGGGGGGGTGGGAGGGATGTGAATTTCCAAGGTGATTAGTTTGTGGTCGGATCTAACCAGGGAGGAGTTGACTACTGGTGTAGAGCAACATCACCCATCTTAGTAATGACCAGTTCAAGGATGTGGCTACCTCTAGTGGGGGAATGAACGAACTGGTCCAGGGCATTGGAATTAATGAATTCCAGGAAATGTTGGGCAAGTGTATTGGTACATGAGTAGTTTTCACAGTTAATGGAAGGATAGTTGAAATTGCCCAGTATAAGTTTGTTAAGCTGGATCCTAATACTCTCCAGGGTGCTTAGGAATGTGGCATGAGTGTCTTGGGACATGGTTGGGGACTTAAAACAGGCTACAACCTGAATCAATGTCATACCCAATGTTAGCTGCACCTGAAGTATCTCTGATGCATTAAGTTGAGCTACCAGTCTGGAGGTGTGTGCATCCTTTATGAGTATGGAAACACCACCACCTTTGGAGCTTTGGTCCAAGTTCTGGGGCCAAAAGGTGTGGAATGAGTTACAGTCTTGTAGTGCAGGGGTGCTTTCTGCTGCCTTGAACCAGGTCTCTGTTACAGCACAAATGTCGATATTCTCCATTTTAAGCAGTGCTTCAAGCGAGTGCATTTTGAGATTTAGACTTCTAGCGTTGAGCAGTATGACCCTCAGATTGCATTTGTTTGTAGCTGTTACAGTAGTAATTTGGTCTTTGGAACACGTCTAAAAATGACACTAGGGGTGGCAAGAGCCTTGGCCAGTATCCGGAAGCCCAGGGGTGACAGATGCAGGCCAACTCTGGCAAAGCATCGAGGTCTGTCAGTCATGTTATCCCAGCAGACAGATACTGGATCCCCTTAGAATGACACCAGAAACTTAGCCAATTGTAGAAATCAATCATTTTCTGATTGTAATGTGGTATCATTCTGGGTGATGGTAGGATGCTGCTCAGGGCTAGGGTTGTACCCACCCAGGCTACATAATCCGAGAGCTCCTCCATATCTCTTTTCATGTAGTCCAGGGAGGTACATCTCAGGTCATTCACACCCACATGTAGAATGACAGAGCCATATTTGTACCTGTTGTTTGAGGGACCTGAGTGTGTGTATTATATGGTGGATTCTGGCACCTGACAGGCAGCTGACTGTTACTTTCTCGTTATTCCACCTAGTGTGTGGGACATCAGTGTGCCTCACTACTGAGTCACCTATGACTAGTGTGATGTGTATGCTGTTTTGCCTTTGGGGCTTTGGTCGAGTGGCACACTATTTAGGAGAGTTATGTGTCCTATGATTAGTGTTGTGGCGGTCAAGTGCGTTTCTGCTTTGGAGGTCTCTGTTGTTTGGGTAGATTTTTATTGAGAGCCTCCGTGAAGGTGGGTGTGTGGTTTGTATTTTTATGTGAAGGCAGTGCTGGTGTGTGTTCTGGAAGGCTATGTGTTCCATGTGGTGTGGTACAAGTGTTGACCTTCTCCTCTTGACCAGCTATTCCGGTCTTGGCTGGAGAGTACATGGCTTTCAATTTGGATATATAAGAGCATCTCCTACAAGTCTGAGTGTTGGGAGGTAAGAGAAGAGGGTTGCCAGTGCACATGAGGCAGTTGCTACATTGCCTCAGGATGCCCATATTCACAGGTTAATAGGAGAAAGCACAGGGAACCTTTAGACATGCCTGGAGGAGTGGACATTAATAATAAATACTGGAGCTGTTTCCTTGTAGAATGTGCAGTGCTGGTAGCACTTTTGTGTGATACAATAATTCTACAAGAAGTCTGGTAAAGTGCTAGACTAATAAGCTAGTAACAGTGCAGGAAAGGAGAGAACTAGCAGGTCTAAGGGAGAAATTGAAGAGCAGACTTTGGCACTGCTCAGAAGCTTACAAACAGTCCTGGATACAGCAAATCTGTATCTGAACTAGACTAGTTACAGGAAAGGTGGGAAACAAGTGCAACACAGGCTTTTAAACCAGAAAGCTGAAAGAGATGGAAAAACTACCCAAACAGCCAATAAACTACAAATTCTGGGCCAGAAACCACTCCTCTTGTGGTAGATAGGCTACCTAGTGCTTACCACTTCCACTGATAAGCTAGAAGGCTTCCCTCCAACACAGAAAAGCTTGGGGGCTCAAAAGCTTACATACAGTCCTTGATACAACAAATCAGTATCTGGCTAGACTAGTTACAGGAAAGGAGAAAAAAGTGCAAATGTGGGATTTTAGACCAGAAAGTTGAAGGAGATGAAAAAAATGCCCAAACGACCAATAAACTACAATTTCTGGGCCAGAAATTGCTCCGCTTGTGGTACATAGGCTACCTGGTGCTTACCACTCCCACTGACAAGCTAGAAGGCTTCCATCCAACACAGAGTGGCTTGGGGGGCTCAGAAGCTTACCGACAGTCTTGGATACAGCAAATCTGTATCTGGACTAGACTAGTTATAAGAAAGGTGGGAAACAAGTGCAAATGTGGGCTTTAAACTAGGAAGTTGAAGGAGATGAAAAAAATTGCTCAAACAGCCAATAAACTACAATTTCTGGGCCAGAAACCACTCCCCTTGTGGTAGATGGGCTACCTAGTGCTTCCCACTCTCAGTGATAAGCTAGAAGGCATCCCTCAACACAGAAAGGCTTGGGGGGCTCAGAAGCTTACATACAGTCCTGGATACAGCAAATTTGTATCTGGACTAGACTAGTAACAGGAAAGGCAGGAAACAAGCGTAGAATTATTTTTTGCACTCCAGCACCATCTGTCAGTGGAAACATTTGAGGTTCTGTGAACTGGGGGTACTTGCTGATGCCATCCTCATCACCTCTTCCAACCTTCTCCTATCTCCAACACTCTCATACCTATTTACACCCATCCTACCCTGTTATATAAAAAATCTTGAAAAAAAGAGGGGGGGTCTATCCCAATCAAAAACATAGTGCCCTCCTCTCCCTCCTCCTCCAGCACAACCTAATTAATGTGTTCCTGCTGTGACTCCCTCTTTGTTGTTTCCTCCTTTTTCAATCATTCCTATGTCCCTCTTTCTATTCTTTAAAATAAACAACAGGGTGTCCACATAAATATACCTCATTTAAAGCATTTGAAAACCCTTTATATATTTAAATTAGTAATGATAAAAGCTGTGCAGTCCACTGCTTACCTTAAGTCTCTCAAGTGTGACTGCACATAGCTTCATCCATCCACAATATGTGAATCCATACAAAGTTATACAAAGCTATGGCTTTCATGCTGTACTGCATATGTACTGCATATATAGGTACTTCTTTCTGTTGCTGTATGTAGGCATGTTTTCCAAAATGCCTTTGCTTTTTCTTATTCAGAATAAATAACCTTTACATATGCACATAGCTATGCTCTTTGCAGAAAACAGCTACGTAGTTGTGAAATCCCAGATAATAAATGCCATATATAACAAAGCAAGAAACACAAATCATTTTCATCATTTAAATAAATATTTATCTTTAATCATGTTATCCCAATTTACTATATACTAATTTCTCTAAAATATCAAAATATGTTATGAGAAATTTATTTTTATTTATTTATTTTACATTTGTTGACCGGGCTAGTCTAGCTGGATATATGTCCATTTTCAGTAGAGGCCCGGGGAGAAAAGCTCCACACAACACATAAAAGAACAGACTTGTTAATAAAAACTTACAATAAAATAGAAATAAACATCAACTTGTTAATAAAATCAACATATGTTCTGGAACTCAAACAGTTAGAGATCATACATAAGTTAGATCAGATTCACAATAATTTTACCTAGCACATAAAAGGATGTACAATGTTGCAATTGCAATAGTGAATAAAGGTTTAAGCTCGGAGGGGTAGAGAAGTAGAAGGAAAAAGTGAGATAAATAATAGTGATGGGACAGGAGTCAGGATTGAGAGAGACAGTTAAGAGGAGGTGAGAGAGAAAAGAAGGACAGCAGGGGTGAAGAAGTAGGGTAGCAGCTAAATATTAAGCAAACAGAAGGGTTAAAGGTACAGAGTGGATGGGGTGAGGTAAGATTACCCTGGAGTAGTACAGGAACAAAGCCAGTGGTTATGGAAGTACAGTTTGATTTGTTTTTTGAAGAGAGGTAGAGATGAGATTGAAGTTAAGTCTTTAGGCAGCAAATTCCATGCCCTACCAACAGTGTTTGTGAAAAGGGAGTCACCAGCTACGTTATGGGCCTTTATGGGTTTGGTCATAAGTTTACAGGACGAACGAAGAGAGGTGAGATTGTTATAAGGGAGTATAAGTTGTGATAGAATAGGAGTGTTATTAGGTTGGTACAGTAGTTTGTGGGCTATTGTGAGTTGTGAGATAGTGAGATAGTTTTGTAGTTCCAGCCAGCCTAAGTGTTTCAGATTAAGGCAGTGATGGGTTCTAAAAGGTTTACTAGTGGCGGGCAATGTTATTGTAGCAGGTTGCTAGTTTGTTAAGGTTAGTTTTCTTGAGGTTGGTGAAGATAGGAGAGGCATAAAGAGAGTAGATATAAGATGGGTGTGAGCAATAGTAGCTCTAGAAGAAGGGGTGAGAAATGGTTTAATGTGGTATAAAGACCCTATTTTTCTGTTAACTGATTTGATAGTATTGTTTATGTGTTGGTCAAATGAGAGATTGTTATCAATGGTTATTCCTAACAGTTTAGTTGTAGTATCAGGAGAGATAACAGTGTTGTTGTTTGAAGAGATGGTGAAGTTTAGTGGAGGGGTGCGAGTGGTGGGGGTAAAGAGGAGAAGTTTGGTTTTTTTAGCGTTGAGAAGAAGGTACCGTCTAGAGAACCATGTTTCTACTGTGTTGAACATAGTTTGAGTTAATGATCTGAGATCTGGAGAGGAGGATGCTGAGCAAATGATGGTGGAATCATCAGCATATTGAATGCAGGTAGCTTGAGGAATTACAGAGTGGAGATCATTTATATAGAGGAGAAGAGGAGAGGACCAAGAATGGAGCCCTGAGGGACTCAATAGTAATGGGCAGTAAGGAGGAGATGTGGTTTTCCCACAGAATGGCTTGTTGTCTGTTACTGAGGTATGATGTAAACCATTTGATGGCAAGGCTGTCAAATGAGAGTGATTCAAGAATATTTATTAAAGAAGAGTGGTTGACCATGTCAAAAGCTTTGGAGAGGTCAATAAATAGGGCAGAAGAGAGAAGATTATTGTTGCGATTGTTGTTAATGGTATCTACAAAGGAAAGGAGGGCAGTGGTGGTGCTATGGTGAGGTCTAAAGCCATGCTGACAGTTAGCTATAATATTGTGAAGAGAGGTATTGTAGAAGTTGTTGATGAATACATTTCTCCATAATTTTTGCTAAAGGGGAGAGAAGAGCAATAGGTCTAAAGTTGGAATAGTCAATAGAGTCACCACCTTTGTGTAGTGGGATAATATGAGAGATTTTCCAGATGTCAGGGATGGTTCCTTCTTCGATGGTCCTGTTTATAAGTATAGTGATTGGGTAAGCTATTTCTTTGGCTGCCTTTTGAAGAAAAAGGGAAGGGAGTTTGTCAGCAGACCTGGTACAAGGTTTTAGTTTGTGAATAAGTTTATAGATGAAAGAGGTAGGAATAGGTTGTAGAGTGAAATTGTAAGAAGAGTTTACTAGATTATTTGGAGGATAGAAGTTATTATTGTTTAGTTGTCTAGCTAGAGTTTGAATTGTTTCAGTAAAGAATGAATTAAAAGTGTTTGCAGTTTGGAGAGGGGTGTTTGGGTCAGCATTTAGTGGGGAGGGAGTTTTAGCTGTTCCTGGTGAAAGGAGTTTATTGATTGAGGACCAAAACTGTTTGGGTTTATTTAAGTTTGTTTCTTGTAGTTCATAGTAGAATTTTCTTTTGTCGGAGAGTATAGCCTTTTTGGTAAGATTTCTAAGATGGCGAAAGTGAAGCAAGTCAGAGTTAATTCTATGGGACCTCCATTTGTTCCAAGCCTTATTTTTGGAGAGGATTAGTTTTTTAGTTTCATTTGAGAGCCAAGGGCTGTTTTAGATTTCATTCTAATAGTACGCTCAGGAGCATGTATATCCAGAATAGAAAGGAAAGTAGAATTAAAGAATGATACTGCTTCATTAAGTGGAAGAGTTCTTAAGGGGTTCCAGTTGCAAGCTCTGAGTTCATTTTGAAATAGGTCGATTTGAAAGTGTTTAGTGGACCGTATTTTTCTTATATTAGGGAGATGGAGATAGTCTGTCTTCTCCTTATAATGTAAGTTAAGCAATGATCACTGAGGTCGTCAGGCATAGTCCCTACTTTGTAGGTGATGTTCTTATTGTTTATAAGAATCCAATCTAAAATAGTTTGTTTCATACTTGATATATTAAGCCTAGTTGTAGAGGTAATGGTTTGAATGAAACCATTTAGGTTAATGTGAGAGGTGGGATTGTTAGTATTGATAGTATTCCAGTCGATGTTTAAGTCACCGAGAATTATTGTTTCTTGGGGGTATTTAGTGGAAACCCAACTGAGAAAGTCTTCTACAATTGGTATATTGTTTCCAGGAGGTATATATATGCAGATTAGGTAAAGGGCTTTCTTAGCATTAAGTTGAAGTTTGGTGATGATGGCTTCTACCTTACTATCTTGGGTTGGACAGGCTGAAAGGGTAGAGATGTTAAGATGATTTTTAAACAGTATTGCTACTCCACCACCTTTCCGTTTAGTACGGTCAAGCCTAAGTATATTATAACCTTGTGGTATAATTTCAGTATCTTTAGTGGTTGGTTTTAGCCAGGTTTCAGAGAGACAGAGAATGTCAAAACCGTGGGTATCTAGGAGGGTGTGTAGGTAGGCAACTTTGTTGTTTATGCTTCAGATGTTTAGATGCCCTATGAGGAGGGTGTTTTGGACGAAGGTTTAGATGCTTGAGAGGAGGGTAAAGGGGGCCTGGGTTGGGGTGAATGTCACCATCTTGTAAGGTAGGGTCATTAGGCTTAGATGTGAGTTTAATTTTGAGTAGGGTTAGAGGCCTTATTTTCTTATCAGAGGGTGGGGTATAGGTCAGGTGAGAGCACCTATGGTATTTGGATAGGTAGTAATTAGGGTGGAATTACAATTAGAGAAAGTAGTAAGAGTAGTATAAAAGGAAGATGTAAGTGTTTGTGAATGTTTAGGCTGAAAATGGAGTGGGTACTCTATCAAGGTAATAAGATAGGTAGAGTAGAGAGTAGTTATAAGTAGAAATGAGAGTATAAGCAGTGTGGCAAGGTTGTGACTCATTATTAAAAGTTGGTAAATTAGAAGTGGTTATAAGGAGAAGGTAAAGGATTAGGGAAGTCAGGAGGAAGCAAGTGTAGGTAATGAAAGGAAAGATAATATACAGGTACAACAGGGGTAAGGTATAGAAGGAACTATAAGGTAGAGGGGGTAAGAATGTGTGGAGAGGTATAGAAAGAGTAGTAACAGAGGTAGAGGAGAGTTGGTAGGAAAGGATAAGAGGGCTAGTGTGTAAAAGAGGAAATGAGGAGGAGGATATGAGGTGTGTCAAGGGAGGAGATAAGTTTGGCGGGAGAGGAGGATAGGCTGATAGGGTAAGGAGTGTGACTAGAGAACTATAAGTGTAGGAGCCCGGGGGGTGGGTGGGAATTGGGGGTAGGGAGGGGAGCGGAGTGAGCCCAAGAGGGCGAACGGAGCGGGTTGCACAGATTAGACTAAGGAGGAATGAAAAGTATCAGAGAAAGCCAGGTGCATCAAGGTCAGAGAAAGAGGTCTGAGGGGAGAGGATAAGAGAGAACCTCAAGAGGAGGAAAGGGATAGAAGTAGGTAAGGTACAGTAGGAGAATTAGGCAAAAGTAAAATGCAAGTACAATGAGTGTAGAAGGTGATAGGGAGACCTCTAGTGGGCAGAAGCGGAGGTGCAGTGAGCAAGCACAAGGGTTCTCAATGTAGAGCCAAATCAAAGTGTGAGAGGTACAGGCTAGGTGGCAGTTCAAGGAGTAAGAGGAAGGTAATAAGCAGTAAGGAGAGGGCTGCTGCTGGCAAGCTTAGCTGGGGCAAACAATAGAATCTAGCAGGGTAACTTAATTATAATATATTACACGTTGGTATAAGTAGACATACTTTGATGGTAGCTTGAGGTAGTGGGTTATCAAAAGGCAAAGTCCTGAACTTTCCACGGGTAACAGGCAGAGAGCACCCTAAGATAGTTAAAGGAGAGGTTCAATCCAGCCAACAACACAAGGTGAATCAAGGGGTAGCTAGTAGAATGAAAAAAAAAAAGTGGAATAAAGTATTAGATAAAGTTAAAAAAGTGTATAATATACAGTGTTCTAAAACAATGCAAAATCTACAGTATTATCCAAGTACTGAGCTTAGTGGTAAATACAATAAATCACTTCAACAATCAGGCAAGATCAAGCATTTACAATAATAACATAGAGCTGAGCAAAGCACCTGTGGAAGATAAATTGAGTTAAGGCTACAGCAAGCTATGTCATATACACATCGATAATAGAAGCTATAGATAATGCAAATAAGTTAGTAGGGTAAAACCAGGTGTAGTGAGGGGAGACCCATTAACTGCAAGATCCCACTCAAGTCTGTGCGTGTAAGGCCACACTAGTTATCATGAGGCAGACATAGGGCAGAAGAAGTCAGTTTGGGTATTTACAGCAGTAAGCCAAATCAAATCGAGGAGAGGGGAATAAGTAGTCTGCACTCTCTCGCGCAGTAGATGCAAGACAGTATAAGCTTAAATATAAACAGGTTAGGTTTGTAAAAAGTTGTTAAAAGACTAACGTCTCCAAGGCCTAAAGGTTATCAGGGGAAATATCTTAGATAGAAAGGCCAGTACTGGTTGAGATAAAGTAAACTAAGCTGGGGTACAGTCGCTAATCACCACTAGTGAAATTAGATACAGCGTTGGGCAAATAGACAGTACAAGCATCAAAAAGACTCAAAGTCAGCAGATGCGAAGGGGTAGGCAGCGTTTGTGTGGGAAGAACAATCTATAGTGCTGCTACCTCTATGAAAACACCGAGAGTATCAGTGTATCAGAAAAGACACAAACTAGGTTAAGAGATCTGCAGTCGCTAAACAATTAGTATACATATCTTAAGCATTACAGCAACTCAGGCATTTCCAAAGCAAACTAAATATCAAACAAGAGTGAGACACATTAATGTTGTAAACAATCAAATATGGTGCTAACACGCTGTCGCCACAATAAAAAGGAGTAAACAGCAGTTATGGGATATAAAACAGTCAAAAGTAAAGGTTATACCTTGTTGCAACACTGTAGGAGCGCAGTATAAAGGCTGAAAATTACTACGTAACAGTTATTACAGTGATATAACTTATAGTAGCGAGTAACAAAGTTGAAGCAGGATATACAGCTATTCAAGAGAGGATTAGCAATAATGATACATATTCACATATCGCATGTTCCAGAGAGCACGCTACAATCAAGAAGCACAACAAACGCTGATTTCACAGATACGTGTACAAAGAGATATATAGTCAAATATTCCAGTTTAAATAGGCAATATATAAAGTAATCACATACGCGTTTACAGAGATAACAGAAAAAAAAAGCACAAGCTGTAACATGTAACACCTACAGTTTACCCACAAATGTTGTAAGAAAAATGCACAAACTTACTGTAGAGTGAGAGCATACAGCCAGGTGTGCACAGCAGCAGCGAGGTGAGCAGAAGTAAAGATGGCGCCCAGGGAGATCGAAGGGCCTTTAAGGACTTACAGAGGAAGTACTGAGGGAGGGGGAGGAGCAGGGGTAGCAAGGGGCAGGTATGGACCGGAAGGGGTAAGTGCAGGGGAAAAAAAGGAGGGAAAATACAGGATCCTAAGAAAAACAGGGATAAGGTAGCAAATGTTACAGTAATACAAGCAGTATAGTGAGAGAAAGGGATAGATGGGAGATAGAGTAGGTAGGGGAACAAGGGGAATAGAACAAATCTAACAGAGGAGAGGAGTAAGGGAACAGAGGGCGATCGTACACCTCTAACAGAAAATAGAAGGATGCAGGACCAAGTATGTCAGTATATAAGGAAGGAGTAGTGCATGAGAGGTAGCCTGGAAGAAGTCCGAGAGTGGAGGAAAGACGGTCAAGGGGTCGAAATAGATGAGACTGACGAGCACAGATTAGACTAAGGAGGAATGAAAAAGTATCAGAGAAAGCCAGGTGCATCAAGGTCAGAGAAAGAGGTCTGAGGGGGAGAGGATAAGAGAGAACCTCAAGAGGAGGAAAGGGATAGAAGTAGGTAAGGTACAGTAGGAGAATTAGGCAAAAGTAAAATCCAAGTACAATGAGTGTAGAAGGTGATAGGGAGACCTCTAGTGGGCAGAAGCGGAGGTGCAGTGAGCAAGCACAAGGGTTCTCAATGTAGAGCCAAATCAAAGTGTGAGAGGTACAGGCTAGGTGGCAGTTCGAAGGGAGTAAGAGGAAGGTAATAAGCAGTAAGGGGAGAGGGCTGCTGCTGGCAAGCTTAGCTGGGGCAAACAATAGAATCTAGCAGGGTAACTTAATTATAATATATTACACGTTGGTATAAGTAGACATACTTTGATGGTAGCTTGTGGTAGTGGGTTATCAAAGGCAAAGTCCTGAACTTTCCACGGGTAACAGGCAGAGAGCACCCTAAGATAGTTAAAGGAGAGGTTCAATCCAGCCAACAACACAAGGTGAATCAAGGGGTAGCTAGTAGAATGAAAAAAAAAAAGTGGAATAAAGTATTAGATAAAGTTAAAAAAGTGTATAATATACAGTGTTCTAAAACAATGCAAAATCTACAGTATTATCCAAGTACTGAGCTTAGTGGTAAATACAATAAATCACTTCAACAATCAGGCAAGATCAAGCATTTACAATAATAACATAGAGCTGAGCAAAGCACCTGTGGAAGATAAATTGAGTTAAGGCTACAGCAAGCTATGTCATATACACATCGATAATAGAAGCTATAGATAATGCAAATAAGTTAGTAGGGTAAAACCAGGTGTAGTGAGGGGAGACCCATTAACTGCAAGATCCCACTCAAGTCTGTGCGTGTAAGGCCACGCTAGTTATACGCAGGCAGACATAGGGCAGAAGAAGTCAGTTTGGGTATTTACAGCAGTAAGCCAAATCAAATCGAGGAGAGGGGAATAAGTAGTCTGCACTCTCTCGCGCAGTAGATGCAAGACAGTATAAGCTTAAATATAAACAGGTTAGGTTTGTAAAAAGTTGTTAAAAGACTAACGTCTCCAAGGCCTAAAGGTTATCAGGGGAAATATCTTAGATAGAAAGGCCAGTACTGGTTGAGATAAAGTAAACTAAGCTGGGGTACAGTCGCTAATCACCACTAGTGAAATTAGATACAGCGTTGGGCAAATAGACAGTACAAGCATCAAAAAGACTCAAAGTCAGCAGATGCGAAGGGGTAGGCAGCGTTTGTGTGGGAAGAACAATCTATAGTGCTGCTACCTCTATGAAAGCCGAGAGTATCAGTGTATCAGAAAAGACACAAACTAGGTTAAGAGATCTGCAGTCGCTAAACAATTAGTATACATATCTTAAGCATTACAGCAACTCAGGCATTTCCAAAGCAAACTAAAGACTCAAAGTCAGCAGATGCGAAGGGGTAGGCAGCGTTTGTGTGGGAAGAACAATCTATAGTGCTGCTACCTCTATGAAAACACCGAGAGTATCAGTGTATCAGAAAAGACACAAACTAGGTTAAGAGATCTGCAGTCGCTAAACAATTAGTATACATATCTTAAGCATTACAGCAACTCAGGCATTTCCAAAGCAAACTAAATATCAAACAAGAGTGAGACACATTAATGTTGTAAACAATCAAATATGGTGCTAACACGCTGTCGCCACAATAAAAAGGAGTAAACAGCAGTTATGGGATATAAAACAGTCAAAAGTAAAGGTTATACCTTGTTGCAACACTGTAGGGCGCAGTATAAAGGCTGAAAATTACTACGTAACAGTTATTACAGTGATATAACGCTTATAGTAGCGAGTAACAAAGTTGAAGCAGGATATACAGCTATTCAAGAGAGGATTAGCAATAATGATACATATTCACATATCGCATGTTCCAGAGAGCACGCTACAATCAAGAAGCACAACAAACGCTGATTTCACAGATACGTGTACAAAGAGATATATAGTCAAATATTCCAGTTTAAATAGGCAATATATAAAGTAATCACACGCGTTTACAGAGATAACAGAAAAAAAAAGCACAAGCTGTAACATGTAACACCTACAGTTTACCCACAAATGTTGTAAGAAAAATGCACAAACTTACTGTAGAGTAGGAGCATACAGCCAGGTGTGCACAGCAGCAGCGAGGTGAGCAGAAGTAAAGATGGCGCCCAGGGAGATCGAAGGGCCTTAAGGACTTACAGAGGAAGTACTGAGGGAGGGGGAGGAGCAGGGGTAGCAAGGGGCAGGTATGGACCGGAAGGGGTAAGTGCAGGGGAAAAAAAGGAGGGAAAATACAGGATCCTAAGAAAAACAGGGATAAGGTAGCAAATGTTACAGTAATACAAGCAGTATAGTGAGAGAAAGGGATAGATGGGAGATAGAGTAGGTAGGGGAACAAGGGGAATAGAACAAATCTAACAGAGGAGAGGAGTAAGGGAACAGAGGGGATAGTACAGATCTAACAGAAAATAGAAGTATGAAGGACCAAGTATGTCAGTATATAAGGAAGGGAGTAGTGCATGAGAGGTAGCCTGGAAGAAGTCCGAGAGTGGAGGAAAGACGGTCAAGGGGTCCGAAATAGATGAGACTGACGGAGCACAGATTAGACTAAGGAGGAATGAAAAGTATCAGAGAAAGCCAGGTGCATCAAGGTCAGAAAGAGGTCTGAGGGGAGAGGATAAGAGAGAACCTCAAGAGGAGGAAAGGGATAGAAGTAGGTAAGGTACAGTAGGAGAATTAGGCAAGAGTAAAATCCAAGTACAATGAGTGTAGAAGGTGATAGGGAGACCTCTAGTGGGCAGAAGCGGAGGTGCAGTGAGCAAGCACAAGGGTTCTCAATGTAGAGCCAAATCAAAGTGTGAGAGGTACAGGCTAGGTGGCAGTTGAAGGGAGTAAGAGGAAGGTAATAAGCAGTAAGGGAGAGGGCTGCTGCTGGCAAGCTTAGCTGGGGCAAACAATAGAATCTAGCAGGGTAACTTAATTATAATATATTACACGTTGGTATAAGTAGACATACTTTGATGGTAGCTTGAGGTAGTGGGTTATCAAAAGGCAAAGTCTTGAACTTTCCACGGGTAACAGGCAGAGAGCACCCTAAGATAGTTAAAGGAGAGGTTCAATCCAGCCAACAACACAAGGTGAATCAAGGGGTAGCTAGTAGAATGAAAAAAAAAGTGGAATAAAGTATTAGATAAAGTTAAAAAAGTGTATAATATACAGTGTTCTAAAACAATGCAAAATCTACAGTATTATCCAAGTACTGAGCTTAGTGGTAAATACAATAAATCACTTCAACAATCAGGCAAGATCAAGCATTTACAATAATAACATAGAGCTGAGCAAAGCACCTGTGGAAGATAAATTGAGTTAAGGCTACAGCAAGCTATGTCATATACACATCGATAATAGAAGCTATAGATAATGCAAATAAGTTAGTAGGGTAAAACCAGGTGTAGTGAGGGGAGACCCATTAACTGCAAGATCCCACTCAAGTCTGTGCGTGTAAGGCCACGCTAGTTATACGCAGGCAGACATAGGGCAGAAGAAGTCAGTTTGGGTATTTACAGCAGTAAGCCAAATCAAATCGAGGAGAGGGGAATAAGTAGTCTGCACTCTCTCGCGCAGTAGATGCAAGACAGTATAAGCTTAAATATAAACAGGTTAGGTTTGTAAAAAGTTGTTAAAAGACTAACGTCTCCAAGGCCTAAAGGTTATCAGGGGAAATATCTTAGATAGAAAGGCCAGTACTGGTTGAGATAAAGTAAACTAAGCTGGGGTACAGTCGCTAATCACCACTAGTGAAATTAGATACAGCGTTGGGCAAATAGACAGTACAAGCATCAAAAAGACTCAAAGTCAGCAGATGCGAAGGGGTAGGCAGCGTTTGTGTGGGAAGAACAATCTATAGTGCTGCTACCTCTACGAAAACGCCGAGAGTATCAGTGTATCAGAAAAGACACAAACTAGGTTAAGAGATCTGCAGTCGCTAAACAATTAGTATACATATCTTAAGCATTACAGCAACTCAGGCATTTCCAAAGCAAACTAAAGACTCAAAGTCAGCAGATGCGAAGGGGTAGGCAGCGTTTGTGTGGGAAGAACAATCTATAGTGCTGCTACCTCTATGAAAACACCGAGAGTATCAGTGTATCAGAAAAGACACAAACTAGGTTAAGAGATCTGCAGTCGCTAAACAATTAGTATACATATCTTAAGCATTACAGCAACTCAGGCATTTCCAAAGCAAACTAAATATCAAACAAGAGTGAGACACATTAATGTTGTAAACAATCAAATATGGTGCTAACACGCTGTCGCCACAATAAAAAGGAGTAAACAGCAGTTATGGGATATAAAACAGTCAAAAGTAAAGGTTATACCTTGTTGCAACACTGTAGGAGCGCAGTATAAAGGCTGAAAATTACTACGTAACAGTTATTACAGTGATATAACGCTTATAGTAGCGAGTAACAAAGTTGAAGCAGGATATACAGCTATTCAAGAGAGGATTAGCAATAATGATACATATTCACATATCGCATGTTCCAGAGAGCACGCTACAATCAAGAAGCACAACAAACGCTGATTTCACAGATACGTGTACAAAGAGATATATAGTCAAATATTCCAGTTTAAATAGGCAATATATAAAGTAATCACATACGCGTTTACAGAGATAACAGAAAAAAAAAGCACAAGCTGTAACATGTAACACCTACAGTTTACCCACAAATGTTGTAAGAAAAATGCACAAACTTACTGTAGAGTAGGAGCATACAGCCAGGTGTGCACAGCAGCAGCGAGGTGAGCAGAAGTAAAGATGGCGCCCAGGGAGATCGAAGGGCCTTTAAGGACTTACAGAGGAAGTACTGAGGGAGGGGGAGGAGCAGGGGTAGCAAGGGGCAGGTATGGACCGGAAGGGGTAAGTGCAGGGGAAAAAAAGGAGGGAAAATACAGGATCCTAAGAAAAACAGGGATAAGGTAGCAAATGTTACAGTAATACAAGCAGTATAGTGAGAGAAAGGGATAGATGGGAGATAGAGTAGGTAGGGGAACAAGGGGAATAGAACAAATCTAACAGAGGAGAGGAGTAAGGGAACAGAGGGGGATAGTACAGATCTAACAGAAAATAGAAGTATGAAGGACCAAGTATGTCAGTATATAAGGAAGGGAGTAGTGCATGAGAGGTAGCCTGGAAGAAGTCCGAGAGTGGAGGAAAGACGGTCAAGGGGGTCCGAAATAGATGAGACTGACGGAGCACAGATTAGACTAAGGAGGAATGAAAAAGTATCAGAGAAAGCCAGGTGCATCAAGGTCAGAGAAAGAGGTCTGAGGGGGAGAGGATAAGAGAGAACCTCAAGAGGAGGAAAGGGATAGAAGTAGGTAAGGTACAGTAGGAGAATTAGGCAAGAGTAAAATCCAAGTACAATGAGTGTAGAAGGTGATAGGGAGACCTCTAGTGGGCAGAAGCGGAGGTGCAGTGAGCAAGCACAAGGGTTCTCAATGTAGAGCCAAATCAAAGTGTGAGAGGTACAGGCTAGGTGGCAGTTCGAAGGGAGTAAGAGGAAGGTAATAAGCAGTAAGGGGAGAGGGCTGCTGCTGGCAAGCTTAGCTGGGGCAAACAATAGAATCTAGCAGGGTAACTTAATTATAATATATTACACGTTGGTATAAGTAGACATACTTTGATGGTAGCTTGAGGTAGTGGGTTATCAAAAGGCAAAGTCCTGAACTTTCCACGGGTAACAGGCAGAGAGCACCCTAAGATAGTTAAAGGAGAGGTTCAATCCAGCCAACAACACAAGGTGAATCAAGGGTAGTTTGATGGTAGCTTGAGGTAGTGGGTTATCAAAGGCAAAGTCCTGAACTTTCCACGGGTAACAGGCAGAGAGCACCCTAAGATAGTTAAAGGAGAGGTTCAATCCAGCCAACAACACAAGGTGAATCAAGGGGTAGTTTGATGGTAGCTTGAGGTAGTGGGTTATCAAAAGGCAAAGTCCTGAACTTTCCACGGGTAACAGGCAGAGAGCACCCTAAGATAGTTAAAGGAGAGGTTCAATCCAGCCAACAACACAAGGTGAATCAAGGGGTAGTTTGATGGTAGCTTGAGGTAGTGGGTTATCAAAAGGCAAAGTCCTGAACTTTCCACGGGTAACAGGCAGAGAGCACCCTAAGATAGTTAAAGGAGAGGTTCAATCCAGCCAACAACACAAGGTGAATCAAGGGGTAGTTTGATGGTAGCTTGAGGTAGTGGGTTATCAAAAGGCAAAGTCCTGAACTTTCCACGGGTAACAGGCAGAGAGCACCCTAAGATAGTTAAAGGAGAGGTTCAATCCAGCCAACAACACAAGGTGAATCAAGGGGTAGTTTGATGGTAGCTTGAGGTAGTGGGTTATCAAAAGGCAAAGTCCTGAACTTTCCACGGGTAACAGGCAGAGAGCACCTTTGATGGTAGCTTGAGGTAGTGGGTTATCAAAAGGCAAAGTCCTGAACTTTCCACGGGTAACAGGCAGAGAGCACCCTAAGATAGTTAAAGGAGAGGTTCAATCCAGCCAACAACACAAGGTGAATCAAGGGGTAGTGTAGAGTAGGAGCATACAGCCAGGTGTGCACAGCAGCAGCGAGGTGAGCAGAAGTACCATGGCTCTGACAAATAAATTCATTAAAGTATATTTTTACACCTTTGTCTTTTATTTTTTTTTTTTAATTACTGAAACAGAATCAATCTATGTGATCCTTACTGAGGATATACATTGTCAAGTCTTCTGGGCTATACAGAATATTATCGTTTACTAATGGAAATATCATGCCACTAAAATGATCAAACATGCTTCAGCAAACGGTATGATAACATTACACTAAGAGCAGGAAGTAAGGACAGGAACAAATGACTCTTTTAAAGCAGAGCAGTGAAACAATTGTGAAGCATGATTGGTTAATGCAAAGCGTGACTCAAGAATAACTTCCCTGCATAAATTTATGCAGCATTTAACAAATCTCACTTACTTTGCAATCACATAACCTGATTTACAGCAGTCATGTCCCCCTTCCTAGTCTTTCTAGCAGCTGTATTCGCATCTTGTAAGTCTCCCAGCACTGTGTGAAGTTAACGATACAAACTTGTGACAAGCTAAGCTGAAGTAATTTTTGTCTTTGTTTTTCAGATGGACATGCTGTTGAGTTACATCAGGAAGCACTGTCAATTGTCAGACCTGCAGATCAACAGAAAACTGCAACATTTATTTGTAAAGCTACTGGTTTAAACAGTCAATACCCTTATATTCATTGGTATCGA
>NC_056731.1:385466275-385516275 GCF_019279795.1 Protopterus annectens
TGTGTGTGTGTGTGTGTGTGTGTGTGTGTGTGTGTGTGTGTGTCTGTGTGTCTGTATGTGCAAATGGGTGAATGATTAGGTGTGTCCATGAGTTTAATCAGGTGAAGGAAGGGCTGTGTGTGTGTCAATATGCATGAATGTGTAAATGTGTATGTGTGTGTGTGTGTGTGGGGGGGGGGGGGGCTGTCATACCATCACACTCCACTACACTACGGAATAAATCCTGCAACACTGGAGAAACCTATATAACCTGGTGTACCTCTTTCAATCATGCCTAAGAGTCACTTAAAAGTCATAGAACAAACTTTTGCAACACAAAAGACATGGATCGGGGGAACACTACACACCAGGAACTGCCTATATAACATGCTCAAGAGGCACCTAAAATGATTCAAACCCTACACCCTTGACAGTTAGACACAGCATGGTTGATATCTGCACCACCAGCAGACCAGCAGTCACCAGATGTATGTTACATAAGTGTCTGAAGATAAAAAAAATGAAGATAAAAGGGAGAAAGTTTCAAACCCTGCTCCACTGACACACAAAGCAGTAGCCTAAACCCACTGCACTAATGCATCAGTTACTTTGGTCAGGTTTTTTATATTACAATAAGTATAAAAGGTTACGTCTAGTATTATGCAATGATTGCAAGAGTCCATGAACTACAAGGGATACGGCATCTATAAGTTGCAGGAGTATCTTGTAAATCTGGGACTGACAGCTGAGAGCATGGAGATGTAGCCATGTGGGGGGAGGCCTTGTGAGAAACCCAGGACACTCTAAGGTTTGGTATTATTGACTGACTGCAATCATTCGTGTTTAACCAGATTGTTATTTTAATTTTTTCTATTTAAATCATACATATGTTCATATATACAGTCTTTTTGATGTAGTATCCTGAACATTCTTGGCATAAAGCAATACAAACTACTCCCTGTGTCTGACAGTTTAACATGCCATGAATATGAAATACATAGGGGGGATTCAATAAAGCCTACATGATAATTTTGATGTGTGTACATTGTGGTGCAATGCACACACAGTTGCAAAAACTTTTAGATTCAGTAAACTCTACTTAGCAGTGTACACTCATGTACAAACACGAAAACTTTCATGGCATGCAAATTGCAGCAAAAGTAGCTGAATTGTATGCTAATGAAAGAAAACACCATGGAGTGATTTCACAAGCTGTAAAGTAACCATATGTGCTCATGTTGGTCATGTATGGGAAAGTTTACTGAATACAGCCACACAAAGGAGTCTACATGGAAACTACAGCAAGTAATTGTCCGTACATTTGTACAGAGCAGACCCTAACATGTAACCCCACACACATTATGACATTCCCAGCCATGTTGGATACTAGAAAATTATGTTAAAAATAGCAATAATTCCTTATTAAGTGCCATGACATAAATGCAGCTTTGCACCCCCACCCCAAATGAACAATGTAATCTTAATTAATATAAACAGTGAAAAGTGTAAACCCCGTGAAATATAGAATCCCAAATTGGAATTCCTCTGTGCACATATATACACCTGAGTAATACTCTCCTTTGACTGTACAACTTTGGGCTCCCCTTAAGTTTCCCTGTCTACACGGTTACCAACCATATAGATTCAAGGCTGTCAACATGGTGAAGATACAAATGAGGTCAAAACTCATTAGAATTGCTGAACCCAGAAACTTGTAACCTTATGGGGATATTCACATTGTGTAGGCACTTCCACAGTGTCCGTATTGAATACATGTCAACAGTGAATGATGACATTGGGGTGTGTGTCAGGTTACACTTACAGAGGTGTACATGTAGGTCTGTGAAGTGTACAAGTGCATGTAAGCAGTGCACAGTTCACAAGTCCTGTGTCATCCTCTTTACTATTTGTTAAAATGTATCTTCTCTATTAGCATTGCATTAAAATTTATTTTTTAATTTTCATCCTTCATTGCATGATGGGATGCTTAGTGTAAACACAGGAAACAGAGGAATTAATGTCAGGTTTCTCGATGCATGTCACATAGCTATTCCTGTAAAAGCATGTGTATGTGTAGGGATAGTGTATAGAAGGTCCTGGGTTCCTGGGTTCTATTACAGGGTCTGCAACCTTCCCTCTACTTTTTGAACTGCATGTTTGCATGGCATCACCGGCACAGACAAAAGTAATAACTTCCCTTGTGTTCACCTTATTTCAGCATTAGTGCACCCAGCATCAGTGTGTGCAGAGGCCTGTATGTGCACATCATATACCAATGGCCACTAACAGAGTTCATATTTTCAGTAAAGTAGAAGATGCTTTTCATTCCTAATTGCAGCATAAGCAGGTGACTTCAGTATGGTGGAGCTATTCAACAAGCTCTAATGCATCCATCTAGCCTACATTGTGGTTTTCCTGCATATTTCCATCTTGTAGGAGTAGACACAAGGGAATTCTAGGCCTGAAATAAAATTGTTTCAATTGCTGCATTTGCAAGGTAAGTCCTTAACCTAAAATGTATTATTTAATAATATTATGGCATATCCTTGTATATATCTTAATCTGGTGCAATAATGAAGTAAACAGTGGTGGATTTGTCCAGAAAGTACCTTAACATGTGACAGCAGATACTTATTTTAGTCATATGTGTCCAATACTAAGGTTTTATTTCTTATTCCTTTCCTTTTTCATTGCAATTTTTGTGTGATGCGCCACATAGTGTAAATAGCATAAGCAAGTAATGGCCGTGTTTATCAGGTTTGAAAGAACTGCGGTGGACCCCCTATGAAACTGACATCCAAAAATAGTAACCGGATGCATTCAATTAATGCCCTTGGCCATTGTGAAAACCAGGCTTGGAGTACAGATGGTACTGGGTTCTACTACAAAGTGTGCAATCTTTGCTTTACTGCTGTGACATTGCAGTTTACAGCAATGAAGTGCAACCTACACAACTGTTCCCTCAACATTCTTGTGGCAACAGGTATAAGTGTAGGACTGGCATACACATCGTCCTGGGTTTGAATGCACTATATGCCATACAGTATTACTTTTACTGATGCTACTCACGTTTGTGCACTGCTTACCAATGTGCAAGCAGGCGTAACTTGCATGTGTGTATACTTTTTTAACCATCTCCAAATCCGCTGTTCACTGTGCTATGGAATTGTATATAATGTTTTCTTACTAGTGTTCATTGTCCATTTCCTTTGTATAACATAAAACTACATGTGGAAACATTACAAAATCAGGGAACATTCTAAATATACATCATATATTCACAATACATACATGTCCACCCCCTCCAACCAGTACAGCCCTGGGGGTTCAATATTTTATACACACACATACATCAACCACACTACAAAGTGCAATATATAATGCTGTGTGCTCCTTTATGGATAAAGCAAGTCAGTAGTGCTGACAAGCTTGTTCTGCTAAACCTAAACATCCAACTATGCTCAACAAGGGTACTTGTGTTCTTACACAGCTAGGCTTCTACACTCCTAGGGCACACTCTACACTTAGGCTACTGGCCTCATATGAACCTATGAATCTATGAGCCTATGCAGGCCTCCCAAACTGTTATCCTCCTACATGGCCTGATGATGTCATCTACCATAAGTTAAACTGCAGCCATGCAAAAGTCAGACTTGTGGTGTGACACTTGCTTAAAGTAAGGTGTTCTGAAGTTTGTGAACTGAGATAGGCAGGGGTTCTGTTCTCACTGCAATCAAATGTGTGTGTGTGTGTGTGTGTGTGTGTGTGTGTGTGTGTGTGTGTGTGTGTGCATGTGTGATGTTACTTAATATTGCAAAGATCCTTTTACACCAGCATGTGGGACTCTGTTATCATCATATGCTCAACTGATAATGCTGATGTACCAATACATGCTCAACAGACAATGCTGATGTACCATCACATGCGCAACAGACAATGCTGATGTAATCAGCTATATCAGGTTATTGCACACACAACCATCCTACCAGGGCAGGATTAGACACTGGACTGGAGCCGAGGTAGACATCACCTTAGGTTCATAGGAGGTTACTAGGTTATTGGCCCTAGGGTCTTTATAAGCCTAGCTATGTTATGCTATTGTTCCTTTATTGACCAACTTGTATGGTCTATATTTGCAGTGCAAGTGTATGATCATCACAGACTGCTCTTATCCAAGAGGACACGGGACACACCTGGAGTAAATTTGACACACCTGGAGTAAATTTATATTCTCCAATCCAGTTGGCTAAGTTAAACTTAAATAGGGTCATTGAGCATCTCTGTTTTATGTGAATTGGATTTTTTTTTCCAGAGGAGTGACACTCTCTGGGAGACATATCTGTCACTCCAGCATGTCCTGTTAATGTTGCAGGCTAGGTTAAGATACCTAGACTGAGTGAATCGTGTCCCATGTGACTTGTGGATGTGCATCATTTCTATTAGGCCATTGTCTGAGACTGCTCTGTAACAAGTCACCTCTCAGTGGCCTATAAGATACAGAGTACATTGACAGTGCCCTTAGTCTGTTCATGCAGATCGTGTGTTGCAGGCCCTAAATTGTCTTGGTAAGAAACCACTGATGTCTCTCCAGCTGCTGCAGGTGTCTGTTGAGGTACATACACAAGGGAGCATTGTACTCTATTAGTGTTCTGATGAGGGATGAGTACAGAGGAGTTATAACTGTGATGCCCTTACTTATGAGATGTGCAACATAGAAGGCCTTCCTTACCACTGTGGACACATGATGAATACAGTTAAGATTGCTATCAACCTGTATTCCCAAATCTCTCACTACAGAGTTTCATCTAAGTAGGGTACTCTTAATAGTATGATGTGCAGGGACTCCACCTTGGCCATAAGCATGATAATGCATTGTTTAGTGTTTATTTTGAGTCCATGGCTTTGGCACCAATCTTTTGTCTGTGTAAGACCCTTTTGTAGTATGTCAGCATCATTGGGGGATTCAATGATTGCACCCAGTTTGCAGTCATCAGCCAACCTGGTAAGCCACAGATCATTTATTTTTCCCTTGACATCTGAGAAATGCATTCCAAACCTTAGGGGGCCCAACATTCCAAACCTTAGGGGGCTCAGCACAAATCCTTGTGGTACACCAGTGGTAACTGGTCTGCTGCTAGAGTTGGAATACCCATATTTGACTGTATGTGTTCTGTTGGTGATCCAGTTGTCTACCCGCCCAGTAACACATGGGTTAATTTCTTGCTGTGTGTGTTTATCAATGATGTCTGAGTGGGTGATTGTGTCAAAAGCCTTGTCTAAGTCAAGATAAGCTGTAGGTAGTATTTTGCCTTCATCCAGGGCTTTGGTGACATTTCCAAAGTTGTCCACCAGGTTTTAATAAATATGATCCAGCCTTAACAAAGCCAAATTGTGTCTGAACAACAGTTTGAAGGTCACCTATGTCTTTGTTGATAAGGTCCATGATTATTCCATGGCCTTGCAGATAGAGCTGGTGAGGTTTTGGGGTCTATAGTTGCAAGGGACAGTTGATGGATCCCTTTTGTGCAAGGGAATTACTGTTGTTGTGCATCACTCTACTGGGACTAAACTAATATTTACTCTGTGACTGAAGAGAATCCCAACTGTTTCCACTAGCTCAGTAGGCAGCCTGTGATATTATCTGGTCCCATAGAGGCTGTTTTACTGCCCATGGAGAGTGCAGTTATGAACTGCTCTTTTCAGATACTAGGAAGAGAGATGACTTTGGGATATGTCTAGCAGGGACTTGAGGGGTGAAGTTTGCTTCAAACTGTCTGGTAGCAGGTTGGCGATCTCTTCAGGGTCAGTATGAGTGGTACTGTCCACTACTAGTTTAACATAAAGCTGGCCCTTCATTTTTAGATTCTTTATGCAACTAAAGAATGACTCCTGATTATCTTTAGCTAGGGATGCTAGTTTAGGTTCATCTGTGGCTTTAGAGGACTTCACAAGATAACTAATTTTCTTGTGCAAGCATTGGAGGGTGTCCTTCCTCTGCTGAATCATTTACCTCTTGTTCTTAGACATTACTTTCTACCAGTTGTACAACCTATGTATACTTGATGCCCACTAGGTTGGCCAATTTTCTGTGAGGACCTTGTTTTGCTCTGTTCATGTTCAACCAAACTCTATACATTTGCATAGGTGTGTACACCTCTGTATAGCACTTCATTGTTGACAGTGGTTGCAGGGGGTTTGGAACTACTTATGGCATTGGTTAGGAGACTATAGTTTGTTTTGGATAAATGTTTCATCCTTTCTGCTCTTGAGGGGGTGTCAGGTATGATTGTGAATATGAACAAGACTGGATTGTGATCTAACCTGACCATGGGGGCCAACACACAGGGGTTAGTGCAAAGAACGACTATGTTGGTGAGTACTAAATCTAGGACATTCGAGCCCCTTGTGGGAGTGCAGACTATCTGTTACACAGCATGTGTATCAATAAAGTCCAAGAACCTTAGGATGAGCATGTTTGTGCAGATATATGACTCCAAATCAATGGAAGGGTAGTTGAAATCACACACGACCAAGGCGTTTGGCTGTATAGTGAGTGGCTCAAGAAGGTCCAAGTAGGTAGAGTGGTACTCATGGTTCATGGGGGGAGACCTGTAGCTAACAATGATATAGAAAGGGGGTTTTACATAGTGGACTTGGAGTAGCACTATGGAGTCATACTGTTAAACTAGTCTTGCAGTGTATTTGTCATTAATGAAAATGTATACACCTCCACTTTTGGTTCTTTCATACTCGTTTTGATGTCTGAACATGTGGAAGGCATTGTAGCCTTGCATGGCCAGGAGGCTCTCTGCAGCCTTGAACCATGTCTGTGTGACTGCACAGACATTGGCATCTTCCAAGGTAAGGAATTCTTCCAGTGAGTGCAGTTTCTGATTTACACTCCTTGCATTAAGCAGCATAACCTTCAGTTTGTCTCTAGTGGATTCTTTTATGTTGGGACTATAGTTCTAACATTGCCTAAAAAGGCCATTATGGGTGAGCAAGCAACTTCATATAGTACACTGAGGTACATCTCCGGTCATTCACTGCAACATGGACTACAACAGAGTCAAAACATTCCTTGTTGTTGAGAGACTTGAGTGTGTGCAAGATCTGTCGGACCGTGGCACCTGACAGGCAGATGATTGTGACCTTCTCCTTGTCCAGTTTGGCAAGGGGGACATATGTGTGTCTCACTATGGAGTTGCTTATGAGCAAGACATTTGGTTTTGAGAAGTTTTACCTAAACGGCTTATTGGCTGAGACACTGCTGTGTGTATTATTATGTGTAATGGATTCTGTTGGGTCTGTACTGTGTGCAATAAAATTGTGCTTGGGAGATCACTGATCTTTTTGTTTGTTTTTTAGCGAATACCTCCGAGCATGTGGGTTTATGTGTTGTGAGCTTATGTGTAACAGCTGAATTGTGTGTGCTGACCACATGTTTGATATCTGGTTTGTTATGTGAGTGAATTGATTCACAATTCATAGTATAGATACATCTCTCACATGTTGTATTAGTTTGTTTTAGCAGTAACTGGCTGTCAGTATACAAGATGCAATTGATCTGTTGCCTTAGGAGGCCCATGTAAATCAGGTTGCCTGGAGAAATGGTGGGAAACTGTCTGTCCATCATGGAAGGTATATACTGTAGCAACTAGTGGGGAGTGGGCTAGATGGACTGGTTTTGGCGTAAGACTAGCAAAATGTGTCTATTCTGTGCAGGGCTAGGGTTACAAAAATGTGTCAATGTTTCATAGTGCACAGCTGAGTTGCTCGCAGGACAGCAGGGCAAGCTCTGAGCAGCTATGGTAAACTGAGTGCAAACCTGCCAGAATACAACACTGGAATACAAGCAAAGTTAAACTATCTTAAAAAAGTAAACAAAGGGAAAGGCCAAGAGTGAGCCTTATTACAGCAGTCCCCAACTCAGATGGGTTCTTGGCTGCACAGTTCTGCCACAAGGGTGCAGGGAAGCCTCTTAATGTAAGAGGGCTGGTTTTAGTGTTCCAATGATACCAGACACTCTAGATTCAGCAAGCCTGAATTGAGCCTATGTTATAAAATGCAGAAGTACTAGAAATCCAAAGTACAGAAAATTGTGATCACAACAGAATAAACATTTTAAATAAAGCAAAAATTCAGTAGAATGCTCCAACATGAGTGAAGACAACAAATCTTCTTAGTGTGAAGTAAATGGTCTGGAACCCAAGTGCTTAAACCATAAGAAAAGACACTTAGAACAACAGTGACAATAAGCATTCAACCAGCAATTCCCAGCTCAGAAGGGCATAGGCTATCGCTTAAACCAAAAGTAATAGACTTAGAATAACACTTACATTTAATGTGATACCAGACAGATGACAGTGACATGTCTTTTAATCTACCCACATACATCATGTCATGGTTAGTAGACCCTATGTTATTGGTTAATGATTGTTATTAAGAGACTAAGGGCAAGCATTTGGCATTTGAAATTGTTGAAAGCATATGAGATGAAGGAGTATTTCCCACATGGTTTGCAAGTTTATATACAGCCTATGGTTCATGATACAGATGATTCCTTGTTAAATGAATGGGGCAAGGTTCAACAAATAGCATCCATGATGTAAACTACAACATAGGAGGTAATCCCCTGAAATCTGAAGAAGAAATAAGGGATCTAGGGACCCAAGTAGATAGTCAGCTTTCCTTTGATAACCGTGTTGCCAAAGTGGTTAGAAAATCCTTCTATGTGACCCATCTGATCATGAAAGGGTTCACATCAACATCTAAGGATGTAATGGTGCCCCTCTACTCTTCCCTCATCAGACCCATTATTGAGTACAATGCACCAATTGGAATGTACCTGGCTAGACATCTCCAGCAGCTGGAGAGACCACAAAGGTACCTAACCAAGAGGATTACTGGCCTCAAACAGTTGCCCTATGCAGCACGATTGAAAAAGATAAGACTGTTCTTTGTTGCATACCGCTTTCTCAGAGGCAATCTCTGTCTAATGTACAGAGCCATGTACAACCCAGAATTGTTGAACATGCTCCATCTTAGCAAAACCAAATCTACTCACGCTACATGTTCTAGGGATATAAATCTCAACGCAACAATGAATAGAACATGCTGGAGGGATAGATTCCCTTCGCAGAGACTTCCCTTACTATGGAACAGGGTCCCGATCTACATAAGACAGAGCCCCTCACTATCACTGTTCAAGAGGAACCTTGATGAGTAGATGGGTAAGAGAAAGTTCACAACGGGGATCACACCAACAGTACTACTAGATAGGGGCCAAGGGTACTAGCTGCTAGTACAAGGGTCTAGGGAACTACTAAAGGGGAGGTGAATACCGCACAATGTGGCTGGGCTAATATATGCCTTCGGGCAGATAGCCAAGTATCAACCTATGAACCTATGAACCTATGTTTGTGAAAGTGTTGGTTGCTTTTTATGAGAGACAAATCTCTAAAATGTTATTGGATATCATGCAATGTGCTGGGGATGTTAAATCATTTTGCGACCATTCTGATTATGTCAGTTTGTTTTTTGTCATCTGGACTGGCCTCTTATGAATGGGAGTTGCAAGCTCGCAAAGTTAAAAAAATTAGAAGAGATGCTGCTGATTATGTTGAGGGAACACCTTTTACAATTTGTAAATCTGTGAAATTTGTTCAGCGCCGCAATGTACAGTCTTGGGATCAGGGCCTTATTAAAAAATGAAGAAAAAGATTTAGATCTATACTAAAACATTCCTTGATGTAAACTGAATCTTCAGCAGAGGATTCTTCCTCTGCTATTGATACTGACATTGAAGTGGATTGTGATTGACCAGCATCTAAAAGGATAAACCCTTTTCAGGTACCATACGGGATGCACACAATGAAATAAGCCAACAGTTTGGATACATTAATCCAGTTAATGCTGTCCAAATAAATGGCTCTTCAATAGTGTACAATATATCTCAGATCATGCTGACTGTGGCAGAATCTGAGGTGCTCAAAAAAGGACTGGGGCTCATTCATACACATTTGGTGACTGAGGAAGTATTTGTTAATGATGTTTTGACTTTTTGTAGAAAATTGAATTTATTGTTATATTTTGATAAAAAAGAGGTAAAGGGTGATTCACAGTTTGCATTTAAACAATCTTCCTTTTCCTCACCTATGAATAAGCACGTTTCTGTGCTTCAGGAAAATGTATTAACAGATTTGCATTTTAATTTTTTTGTTATTCAGTTGGCTGTAAGAGAAATTTAACCCCTGCTCAGTATCAGGCATTATATGCCTTAAGAGAGAACAACAAAGTGGTTATTAATAATGTGAACAAAGTGGGTGCTGTGGTGGTATGGGATTGAGCCTTGTATTTACTGGAGGCCCAATATCAGCTGATGGATATCCAGTTCTACAAAAATATGGTTTTAAATCCCACACTATATTTTAAAAAGGATACTGATGCATTTTTGGCCTTGGCTTTAGATGATGGGATTATTACTAAAAACATGGTATATCATTTAATTGTATCTGATCCTTCCCACCAATACTTACACATGTTGCCTAAAATTCCTAAGAATTTAAGTTGTCCACAGGGCCAACCCATTGTTTCGGGTCATGGCTCTTTAACTGAGCCTCTTTCAGCTTTTCTTACTAAGTATTTGAAACCTTTATTAATTGGTGTAAAATCCAGAATTAAGGACACTACTGAATTTCTTAATATATTAAAAGACATGCAGTCAGAAACAACATGGAATATGTGTACGTTAGACATTAAGTCTTTATATATCAATATTCCACACTGAGCCAATTTATTGTTTGTTGAATTTTGGTTAAATAAATCAGGTTTATACAGCCCTGGATTCAATACATTCTTGCTCTGCTTTACAGAACATGTTTCGACCAAAAATGTTTTCTATTTTAATGGTGAATGTTATCTTCAATTAAAAGGTACAGCAATGGGGGAATCTTTTGCCTCATTTATGCTGACCTGTTTATGGGATATATAGAAGGATGACTAACATATATTTATTTAGATGAAGTTGACATTTGGAGATGTTATCTTGATGACTTTTGGCTTGTATGGAGATCTGATGTTACTTATTTAGAAGAGTTTATACAATATTTGAATGATGACAAGTGTGGCTTACAGTTTACAGTTGTGTATGATATTCAGGAAATCTCTTTTTTGGATGTCAAGGCTACCAAAAGTGTTGATGGAACATAAAACACTTCATTGTTTCACAAAGAGTTTCATTATAACTCTTTGTTAGACGTCAATAGTTGCCATCCACTACATATTGTTAACATTCCTAAATCACAATTTTTAAAGGTCAAGAGAACCTGCTCTTCCAAGGACGCGTTGTTGAAACACAATAAGGAACATACACCCAGGTTTAGAACTGGAGGACATAATAAGGTTACAGAGTATGCTCATTACCTTGCCCAGTCTGTTGATAGAAATGCCTTATTGGAATATCATGTTCCAAATTAACATGATACAAACATCTGGTTTGTTACTAGTTTTGGCAGCAACACTAAATTATTCTGTGAACTGATTAATAGGCATTGGGGCATTCTTTTGGCTGCAAATAAGTTGGTCAAATTGTTACCAACACCGTGTATGTTCACATACAGAAGAGGTAAAACCACTGGTAATTTTTAATCCATTTTAAAAAAGATGGTTATTCTATGGGTTATGGGCAGTCTTCTTTGGATGGTTTACCCTTAGTGGGTTGTTTTCCCTGTGGACACTGTATGGCTTGCAAACATGTTATGAAGATTAAACAATTTTCACCTGCCAATTCATGTTGTGTATTTGATATTAGACATTTCAACAACTGTATTTCTGAATGGGTTATATATTTAGTAGAATGTACTTGTTCTGCCTTTTACATTGGGCAAACTTCTGGACAGTTTAAGTTGCATATTTTTGAACATGTAAGTGATATCAGGAATAAGAGAATGTTTAATGCTCTATATAAACATGTTCTGCAACACCTTGCAACTATTTTTAGATTTACAGCCATAGATCATATTTGTTTCAGGGGACCTCTTAAACTTGGGTGTCATGATTTATTAAATAAAAAAGAACGAATTGGATTTTGAGATTGGGAGTATTATTTCCTCCAGGTCTAAATGATGCATTTTGTTTGGCTATTAGAAAAGGGTGTGTATATCTTTTTTAGATATAGTGTGTAAGTATGTTCATGTATTTTTATGTTTTTTTGTGGCACTGTGGAAGGCTTTGGCTGAAACCGGCTTGCCTTTTATGTATTATTTGTATATCACCTGTATATTTTGAATCATTATTAAATGTTCTTGTTTCCATCGATCACTGTGCTGGCTGTCTTTTGAAGATGTCTTTTAATCTACCCACATACATTATGTCATGGCTAGTAGACCCTGTGTTATCTTGATGAGAAAGGCATGTGGTGTGTTCAGCTGCTGCACTTCTTGTGAGGTTCATGCAAAAGAGATCAGTATACTGTATTACTTTTCTGATGAGTTTGACTACAGTGCTGTCATATAATCCTGAAATCTGAATGTGATGGCATGTATTATGATGTGCACCATACATATGTACTGAAAAACATTAAACAGAAAGGTTATAAAGTAATGACACACATTGCAGTTCCTGACTTCACCACCGTTACAACAGAATACACTAGAAAGAACTGTCATTATGATGTCATTTGACAAGGTAAATGTAACTGACAGGTACAATTATCAGTTCAACAACAAAATACTAGATAGTGTGTCTCTGTAGGGGTCCTCCATGTGAAAGTGGTGTGTGAGAGTCTACATGAACACAACCAAGTTCAGTGCTAGCTCTACATCTTGGTATGTTTGACAGGTGTGAGCCATGTATGGTAGTTGTGGCAGTTCATCGCTATCACCCCCGACCATGAGAACTGGCTATGACAGGAGTTGCATTGGCACCTCCACGTCCAAGTCAGATGGAGTGTGCTACCTGAGCATGACCAATGTCTGCTGGATGCACTCCATTCACAGGAATGCCAAGGATCACAACCCCATGTCCTGCCACATCTGGGTGTGGACAACACACTCACCGATGGGCCAGCAGAAGTACTGTCACTATGGGAGCATGACTGGGAATGGCCACATTGGCTATCAGCAGATGTTGTGGCTGACCTACACCCACAAGCACACCGTTCCCTTCTCAGTAGATGTTCCATCACAGACACCACTTGTTTCATGACAAATACCCCACGATGTATCAGAGACACCCCACATTACAACATGTCATTCATCCGATCCAGGCCATCGGCGACAGGGTGGAGGCAGTCATGCCACCAAGTACCCCTTTCAACCCTCCTTTGTGGCACCTCAACAACACTTTGGCTGTGGCCAAAATCAATAGTCACTGAAGCCGCAGTAGCTACACTTACCTGCTCAGTCTCATCACCTTCTACTTTTCCTATATCTGTGGCCTTAGTGGACTGGGTAGATGTAGACCTACTGGCTGTGTCTGGGGAAAAAGAAGGGGGTGGCTGGATATCAACCTCTGTGTCAGATTTAACCTCAGCACCCCCCAGACTTTGCATCAGTTTTGCCACCATCATCATCAGTGTCTGCTGAGACACTGACATCAGGTGGTATAGGGCCCACATTCCCACTGTCATCATCACATGTGATAAAAAGGGAGAAACACAGGCATACATTAATACCTGCATTACTATGGTGCAATAAATGCCAAACAACTAACAGTGCTGCCACTATTACAGACAGTACAGCAATACACACAACTGGTCTAAAATAATGCATTATATTTCTAGAAATTGATTTGTAGTACTGAAATAACTTTGGCTTACCATCTGCAGGAGGCATATGTTGCTGTATTCCTGATGGTCATGAAATAAGTTAAGCAAGAGGTAAGGCCAACTTCATCACATTTAACAGTAAGACAGGGATACTACTTGTACTCCTCTCAATCTGTATGAAGTGTTAGTTCAACAAGAACTTGGCTGACAACTCCAAACTGTGCTTATCACTGTACCAGTCTTCTACCCCCCCCAAAAAAAGACGTGACACAGACGTAAATTTTATTTCAATTGTTTTACTGTACAACAGTATTCAACTGGTCATATAACAAAGCCTACCTGGAAGCTCTTCCTGAAAATGAGAAGGAGTGGCACCCACATCAGTCACAAATTGTGGGCCACTCTGTTGTGAGTTGTCCTGTTGTAGAAGATTTGCCAGGAATTCCTCATTGGGGGTGAGAGGTAGTTCTGCAGTAGGTCCATCCCTGGTTACCCTCTGGTCTGGGGCAACAATAGCTGCACTCCTCCATGTAGATGTGAGCATGTCAGTGGTCATGTCAGTCACATATTGTGGGCCACTCTGCTGTGAGTTGTCCTGTTGTAGAAGATTTGCCAGGAATTCCTCATTGGGGGTGAGAGGTAGTTCTGCAGTAGGTCCATCCCTGGTTACCCTCTGGTCTTGGGCAACAATAGCTGCACACCTCTGTGTAGATGTGAGCATGTCAGTGGTCCTGTGGTGCACCTGCTTATAAGTACTGCCATGGCCACCCACGGCAATTATGTTTGCAATGATGCTGGCATAGTCTAGTCTCAGTCTCTCCTGCATATTGGGAAGACCCCTTCCAAGAAGAAAAGTGCCATGTTGATGGAGCACATCCACAATTATTGTATTCTCTGGCTCACTGAATGGGGGGGGGGGGGAGGCGGTCTGTGCTTCAATTACATTTTCTGTCCTAAAATACAACAGAATGGTAATGCACATAAGTATCACATAACTACAAATTAACTGTTACCAGATAAAACAGTTAAGGTAGGTAGTCAGTAGTACCCACTGGAAAAACATAAAACATACTACAAATGTGAAATAATAACAACAGGCAGGATGCAAAACAAGGAGCGCAGAAAGTGCAACATATCCTTCTATGTGCCATAGCAGTAACTCAGCTGTGCTCCCCCCCAAAGAACAATCCATTCTAGTTAGTGACATAACAGTAGCTTCTCTTTGCTCTCCACATCCTCTAAAGAACAGGCACACAAACCATTTTGCTAGTAAACACATTTGAAATGCTAAACATACATTCAAAGGACCTATCCCTGAAATATTTGTACATATGTATCACACAGCTATTTTCATGTATTGTCAATCATTTGTACCTCTGAAATGGCTTGACAAACATAACCATGCCATCAGTACACTTCTAACTAATGCATACAAATAACAGTGTAAAAGGCTTTGTTCACATTATTCATTAACATATTCCAGCATATGCATCAATGTAGGTAAAAAAATGACAGCATACCTCTTGGAGTTCAATACTCCTCTGTAAAAATATATTTGGAAATATTTTGCTTTTCTGAACATGTAGCAATTATCCTCACCATCAGTTTGGCTAGCTACACATTTGGCTTTTTGTAATGGAGTAGATTATTAAAATAGTGCATCTCTCTATGCTGTGTTTCAGAGATGCTAATTACAGCATAAACAGCTGAATTGCATAATAATCAACCAATCTGGTGGAGCTAGTCAAGAAGTTATAAAGCAACCATGTATTCTCCATGCTGTTTTTTTTCTGTGGATTTCAAAAGTAGTAGAGTACAGACACAGAAAGTGTACACAGACAGAATGTTTAGAGGTGCTGCTGCTTAACTCCATTTGTATGTGCTACAGGCTGCAGGCAATGCTGCTGTTGCTGCCAATAGGACTAGGCTGAGACAAAGCAGATTTTTCAGGCCACAATTAACTTATCACAACATACACAACATAGACATTGTAGAGTGCTACAGGGTGCACGGGCACACAATACAGGAACCCTGCGACCTTTGCCAGCCTCAACTCTGAGCCACAGCCTTTACCTCCCCATGCATTCACTGTGTACTGCTTGCATCCCACTTAGCCATGAACTAACACTGTGTTAACTGCTGCATTTACAAGGTAAGTCCTGAACATGTACTGTATTGTCTAATAATATTACGACATGTCCTTGTATTTCATCACTTGGTACAGTAAGCAACTACAAGGTGGGAGATTTGTAAAGAAATTAATGTCACATGTGATAGCACAGACTTATTTGACTTGTATGTGTCCATTAGCAAGTAGTAGGCCTTAGGCCTCAAAGATTCACACATTTATACCTCCCCAAAGTACTGATGATTACTACATGCCCTAAGTTTAGTACCATACGTTTGTAATGATAAATCGTAACAGAGAGAAGTTTGAAAGTAATGAGACAGATAATAGTTTCTTGCTTCAACACCCTCACAAGATCAAACTGGCAGAAAGCAAAACAAGGAAAGTAACAAGAGCAACATATCTTTGTTTGTGCCATAACAACAGCTCAGCTTTGGTCCACCCCCTTGAAAGAACATTATACCCTTGCATGTGCCATGACAGGAACCCACCTTTGCTCCTCACCCCCAAAATTGCAGTCTATGCTTGTTTGTGCCATCCAACCTTCAATTAATTTGATGGCATCTGCATATCATAGTGTTTCCAGTTAATATCCACAAACATGTTAAGGTAAATGATATACACTGATTTAAACACTGCATGACTTTGAGTACTGGTCAGATAACTGATGAATGACCAAGAAACACAGAAAGATAGGACACGTCTGTATATTTGTAGGTTGTGTAATCACTAAGTGCAGTAATTCCAAATATATTGCATAGAATACATTTACATATAACAAGTCATGCCGTGATATCAGTGTACATTCATCTGTACTTGGTTATGTGAGGAATTACATCATGTATTTGCTGCATATCTGTATGTGGGGCAAAGATGGATAAGTCCTCTCTCCTGTTTTATGATGGTGCATTGCAGTGAGAGTTGGGATCCAGACCTATGTAGTCATATCTCATGTGTACTAACAGTTTCTATTGTGTATGTCATAGACTGATTTTCCACATTTCAACTAATTGTCCATGCTTTATATTTTTTTTTATTTTTTTATGGGGGACACTGTTTGTGTGATGCGCCACTAAGCACAAACGTCTTTGGCTATGCACACTCAGAAAGCCAGAAACATACACCAGATACATCCAATTGATACTACTGGCCATCATGCAAACACATTTCCTGGCAGCGCGCACCATCGTGCAATGTGTTTGCACAATGGTAAGCACTGTGCAACACTTTCAAATGTTGCAAATCCAGAAAGTGCACACTCCCAGTAAGCACGATAGCAGATATTGGTGGGAAAACATCATTCTACATTGGTCTTGATTTGTGATAGGCATGGCATTCATTCTTGAAGAGTTTTTGAGAGTCTGTGCTCAAAGATGGGATGTCCAGTAGTCCAAAGTGTTTGTTGAACTCTAAGTGAATGAGCATGGGCCCAGGCTGTTGCAGAGGTATTATCATGGCTCAGATTACAAGGCAGAGGCATGGAATAGTCTGGCTTGTGCTCTGACCAGTACTACTGGTATCCCCTACACTGGTGAACAATGTAGGAATCACCAGAGAGACTTCAGGCTGAGGAAGAGGGATACCCTTGACCATTGGATTGAGGAATGTAGGACTGGGGGCCACCCCACTGATGTGTAAGTATCACTTACAGAGACTACTTGTCAGAGTTTAAAGCTGGGTATGGACAGGATTGCTATGCTTACTGGTATTCTGTTTTGTTTTTTCTGCAGTCATTACAGACAGGGAACTGAATGTGCGAGCCCTACATTGGCATGGATGCAAGATGTATTTGGTATGTATGCATCCCAACAGTAGGGTTGTTTTATTTTAGCATTAAAAGTTACAAAGCATTTATTGGTTAATTATACAGTTGTATCAAACTGAGCATTTATTTCTCAACTGTAATAGGAAAGTATGCATGTATTACTCTGGAGGGCAAAACAACAGTTCAGTATTACAGAGTAGTCATAGGTTGTACCTTCAAAATCCACACTTCCCAAATATACAATACGGTTAAAGTTTCATCAATATTGCAATGTAACATCAGAGCTGTAAAGCAGTATCACCAATGGCTTGCTGTAAACTGTAATCAGTATAACTGGAACATGCATATTTGCAATGGATGCACACATCAAGGATTGCTTACTGCAATCTGTAGTATATAGTGCATCTGTTAGGAGCTGGGTTGTCTTAACAGTAAACAAAGATATTTTTTAGGAGTTGCCACTGTTAAAAGCAAAGGCAATAGAATAGAGTCAAAGACTTGTATCATTGCATTGTATGTCACATATACAGTTACTAATGTTCTCCTTTTTTTTTAATTTTACCTCAACCTTTTTCTTTTTTTTTCATTTTTTTCTTTTTATTTCTCCACAGCACACCAGGGTTGTACTGCCTCATGGGATCCTCCTGTCCCCACTCCACCAGCAACAGCACCTCTGAGCAGCACATCTGCTGAGAAGCCTGGTAGCACTCCCTCTGTTGCTGCTGGCCTCTTAGGTAGTTCTGCACATAGGGTAGGCCACTGTTTCCCTCCGGGAGCAGTGGCAGAGGTGGTGAGTTTATCACCTGAGATTAATTGCCAGGGTTGGTGCATAGGGTTGTGCACCACATCATTGGTGCATGCCTATGCCAGATAGAGACACTGCTCTCCATCATTGTATTAAATAATGCAAGGAGACACAGACATCAGACACTGCAGCCATCAGAGTAGTGAACGGATAGTGATGACAGTCCAGTGGGTGATGACTCAATTCTCACTATCACCAAGCTTGACTTCCATGGGTTAGCGATGTCCCAATCTTAACCAACAACCGTGGTGTTCACCCACCTCATGTGTCCTTCAACATCCCTGTCTCTTGTCTTGTTTATTTTGTCTGTCTGCAATTGATTCCTCACCTTCCCAACTTATCAGACACAGACATCCCTACAGCCCATTCCCAACATTCCTCTCTTCTCTCTCAAAAAAAAAAAAAAAAAAAATCATCCCATATAGCTCTCCATTTTGCAAAAATGTCTTCCTAACACACATGATGTGGTCCAGTTCCCTATACAACAGATTGTGTTGTGGTCACCCATCTCTCTAGAGGTGACAGTCCAAATTCAGCAAGATTCGTGCATATATGTTCATGTTTTATTCTTGAAGAAATGGATAGCTATGGATCTTTCCTACATCTGTCCTGCACATTCTTGCCTTCCTTTCACTTTGTTCTTCCTGCTGCTTGCTCCCCATTTTACCACTTTTCTGTCTTCTATTTCTTTTCTTTAAAGGATAATTGCGCAATGGTGCATCCAGTTTATATTTTCGGTCCTGTCTACAGCAAGGGTGGTCCATTACCCTAGTCTGTGCACTGCTGTGCTTCACACAAACCAGGTGAGCACAGCTAAGCATAGTTATGCCAAGTGGCCATCACACAAACACTGGCCAAAAAAAAAAAAACACACAAAAAAAAAAAGAAATAAAAATAGACTGTCCATAGTTTTGAAGAATATCCAGATATTTGCATCATATTTTTGGCCTGTTCCTTGTAAAATGGGTGGTTTATTGTAAAATCACTGAAGATTGAAGTGAATATATAATGACATACATTTCTGTTTTGTACTTTATATCCTTCAGAAAATGTATGCTAGCACAAAGTAAATCAGTCCCTATTTGTTTGCCCTTTTACACTATTAGTTTAGTGTTTGACCACACTTCTTACACTAAAAGGTTGTATGGAATGATCCACATTCTCAGTGTACAGGTTTCACAGCTAGCAACACCAGTGCAAGCCACAAAACCTTGCTTATGCATGCCACGCATCATTAATATTCGTAGTGCAATGCTGTGCGATGAGCAGTATCTCATATCCGAATACATTCCATGTAGGCTCTGTGCGGAACCGACATGGAGTTTATTGAATTCCAGCCATAATCTTTTATTTTAAAATGGTTACATTCTAGTACATATTTGCACGAAGAGCATCTTCCACGTTTTCTCATTCTGTTGGGCCTGTTGTTATTCTGTCTAGTACAAAAAGCTTCAACAATGTTTTTTAAAGTGTGACCCTTTTTATATAATATGTGTGGTCTGGGTCCAATTTTTTCTAAGAATTCACTGTTCTCTCCCAGAATCTGACAATTATTTTCAATGATGTTTTTAATTATAAAACTTTCAGTATTGAAAACTGTTATAAAAGAATTCCTAAAGTTTTGGCCGTCAGAATTATTCAAAGCTGGAACATCACAATAATGTGTAGCAGCCATTATGTTTTTTTCATCTCCACTTGTATCTACCTATATTATTTCCCCCCACTATCCAATAAAGGGGCATAGAATTTAGTTTCTCTCTTGTTAATAACTTCATACATTAAATTGTCAATAATCCCATTTGGGGTATTCCCTGGCCAAAAACATACTTTTAATCTTTCTTTATGCATTCATCTGAAAATGCATCAAAAGAGGATCTCATGCTGGCAGCCCTCAGAAATTGTCCATTTACAACCGCCCGTTTTTGTGTATGAGGGTGCAAACTGCTATAATGCAAGTATGCATTAGAATGCATGGGTTTTCTGTATATTATACAAGTAAAACACCCACTTGTCATCTCTTTTGTGAGCCAGATATCCAAATATGAGATGGTGGTGTCATTACTCTCATGTGTAAAGCTCAGGAAATTTGTGTTCTTGTTAATAAATTCAGTGAACTCTGAAATGTTCTCTGTTTTATCACCCCAAACAATACAAATGTCAACCAAAAATGGGTGTAGAACTTGCATGACTTAAAGTATATAGAAGGAAAATGGAATTTTTTTCTCCACTGAATCATGCATATATTTGCAAACAATACAATGCATGCAGAACCCCTTGCCACCCCCATGCATTGTAGATAGTATTCACCATTGAACAGCAACAAATTATTTTTCAGTACAATTTCTAACAGGGTCTCATATTATCATATTAATTTAGTCCTGGGGAATTCCTTTGTCAAACAGAGATTCCACAAACCATTCAAATCTGATATCATGTGGGATAGAAGTATACAAATCCTTCACTTAGGATCACATGATCATAGAAGGTTAGTAGGCTAACAACCCCACGGCCCTTATAAGCCTAGCCAAGTTCAAAGTTCAACCCATGTTCTCAAGGGTGTCTGGTTCAAGCAGGCACTAAAATCAGCACATATTGCCCCTGTTCAAGAAGGACACAGGTGAAACACATGGGGTGAATTTTTGGTTACCCATCCAATTGTCCAAATTGTTAAAAATGTATGGTTTCTGTTTAATATCATTTTATTCATTTTACTTAGAAAATCCCAGGAATCCTTCCAAATGTGATTCTCATTTGCCAGTAATGCTTTTAATTTAAGATCTAAAAGGTTAGCATAAGGGTGTGTGATTGAGTCCCTAGCATCCACTATGGGTCTCATGGGGGGAGGGGGTTGCATGTTGTTATGAATTTTGGGAACCCAAAAAATTACTGGGACCACTGATGTTGTTACAGTAAGAAAATTTAATTTTTTATTTCAATTTGTTGTTGTATAAACATGCCATTAATGTAATTTCTGATTTTTCTATAAGCTGTATTTAGCTTATTGAGTGAGACTTGTGAATAACATTCATTGTTTAATATTTCAAGCATTCTTGTATTGTAATCAGATTTCTCCATAATAACAACCCCCTCTCCCTTGTCAGGTCTCATTATTCTTAAGTTATCTATTTTAAGTTCATTCAGTAATTCCTTCTCTCTCCAAATTAAATTATCCAGAAAACTGCATTTTCTGCTCAGTGCATCACTCAAGTCTAGTTCACATATTTTTTCCAATAACAACAATGGTGGGGGTGGATCATACATACTAGATACTCTCAAGTTATTCAATACACAAGATACATTGTTGAACATAACATTCAAATTTAACTTTCTAACAAACTGTTTAACATCCATGAGGACATAATCTAAATTAACTTGCTCACTGGGCACAAATGTCATACCCCTTGCAAATAGATCACCGCAATCATTATTTACTACACATGAATTAAAATTATAAATGTTAAAGTCCTCCTTGGAGTTTGTAATGATGGTACATTTTTCAGGTTCAGTACAGTTAATAACAGTACTTTGTTAGTTCCAGTTGTGGTCCTTTGTCCTCGATTCCTTCACCGGGAGTGCCTCTTTGGGGAAACTGGGAAAAAGAGTGTGATTCCCATGGGCCATTGTTCTGTTTTGTTCTTATTCTTTCTGATAATCTCAGTGGGGAGCATTCTAAAGAGTCATTGAAGTTGTTTGAGGTGTTATTGGTTTTATTTTGTTCATGGACATGATTTTCTGTATTTCATATTTATGGCATGCCAAGCTGTCAGACACAGGGAGCTGTTTATACTGCTTTATGTTCATGGACATGATATTATGTATTTCTTATTTATGGCAAACAAAACTGTCAGGAACAGGGAGTTATTTATACTGCTTTATGCCAAGAATGTTCAGTATACTATATCGGAAAGATTGAGCGGAAATTGAAAGACCGTATATATGAATATATGTATGATTTACTGTATCTTTACTGTAATCTGTTTCATGGAGCTTTTCTCCACAGGCATCCACTGAAAACAGGCTCTCTGGGCCCAGTGGACTTCCCCAGTAATCAAACTGGAAATAAATAAATAAATAAATAAATAAATAAATAAATAAATAATTTAAAGAGAAAAAAATCAAACTAACACTCTGGTTAATCATCTAAAAGCTCACCCTGAATATTATTTTAGAGAAAGTTAATAACAATAAATTGGGAGGGCCCTGGCCACTATTATTGGAGAAAAGAGAACTTTACTGGCAATTGACTTTAAATGCTAGTCTATGGCCAGGCTTAAATGAACAAACTTCCACAAGCTGTTTATTAAAAATAAAAGCACTGCAAAGATAAACATTGCGGATGTGTTGTAAAATGTGTCATACCAGGGGATATCTGTACAAGGGATATTTTAAGATTTAAGATCATTTTACACAAAAATGTTTTTTAATTTGCTGTTAAATATGTTTTCCATTTAATATTTGTTTTGCTTGCAACTAAGGTGTTGTCACTTTAAATCTGCTGTGTGAGGTCGGGAGGCTTGAGGTCATGTAACAAGACCAGGTTATATAACAAGTTTTCAAATGTGGATGAACTTACATGAAGAAGTTTTTTACTAATAAAATGAAAGTGTGCAGCATAAAACATTTTTATTTATTTATTTATTATTTATTTATTTATTTATTTATTTATTTATTTATTTATTTATTTCAGTTTGATTACCGGGGAAGTCCACTGGGCCAGAATGTGCCCATTTTCAGTGGTGGCCCGGGGAGAAAAGCTCCATAAGAAACACAATTAGAGGTTACAAAAAATGCCAAATGCAAAGGTAAAATACATGTATGAATGCATACAAAACAGGTATAGTAAAATAATAAATTGTCATTGTACATGCAATGAGACAAAGGTTGCAGGTTTTTACATTCAGAGCAATAAGAATCAATTGTCAAGAAATAGGCATCAGTGATTACTGGATAGTTGCGTTATATACATGCTAGGAGTTGAGAGAGAAATTGAATGATCAGAAGGTGATGGATTAGGTTTGTGTAAGGTAAATAGAAAAGGAGAGGAAGTAGTGAAGTTGGCAGCAGGAGTTTAGTTTTTTTTGGAGTACTTTATTTTGTTTTGAGGTACATTTGGTTGATCTAGGAGCTTACAGTTGGAGTCTCTGCAGGCCTGCAGTTTGTTTTTTCTTTTTTTTTCTCTATAAGATGAAGAGACATCAGGGACCTTCTGTCCACTCAGTGGCAGATAAGAAATATGTCAGTGTGCGTGCGCACGTGCATGTGTGTGTGTGTGTGTGTGTGTGTGTGTGTGTGTGTGTGTGTGTGTGTGTGTGTGTGTGTGTGTGTAGAATGAGGGAGTGCTTGTGCCCATGCAATGCATGTTCTACCATCTTGACTTCCACAGAAAAGTGCTGATTTGCACTTATACAAGTTAAGGATCATGTGCTTTTATGGTATTTAAGTTGTGTTTTTACTGGTATTTGATATTTCCCTGAAGAAGCCGCATGGAGAAAGTGTATACGATACTTGTTTTATCGTAGCTTATCAAAGAACTTTAAATGTATTGTGGTTCCATCAATCATTATTTTATACTAGTGTTTTTCTCTATTTCTGATTGCTGGATTAATCACCCTACCAATATTTGTTTAGTATACTAAGTAATGTCAATGACCTTGCGGCACAAAAGGATAATGCCCTAACTCATCCAAGATGACCCATGGTTGACCTACTGGCATGGACTCTGGAAAAAACAGTTGGGGGAGGATATGAGTGAGTGAATGATGTAGGTCTGACCATGCTGGAGGGCAAGGTAACCTAAGCTCACTGTTATAAATAGCATTAACTGCATGACAAGCTCTATTCCACAAGTCATATGCCACTTGGCCAGAACATTGCCCATGCACAAAAGCATATACGTATCTGCTGAAAGAAGCCATTGCTGAGGTTGCAAGTCTGCTGTAGGGGTGATGATGGTTTGGGGGCATTCTGTGCAGCAGTATGATGTTGCATTAGTGTCCTTCATCTACTCATTTGTCCCAGAAGTGGATCAGACTAAGTTCTCCCCAAGGCAGGTCTAATACACCCAATAAACAAGGAGAAAATTTTGATTTAATTGATGATCAGCTCTGGGGAGATAGGTAAAAAAAGAATGTTCCGTAAGCATTTCTTATGTTGCTTGCTCTCACGGTTATGACAAAGTCATTTTTGCAGCCATGCAGAGAACTGTATAAAATTCTAGAGAACCCCACAGTCTTTAAAATGTAAACATAATACAACTTTAAGACCTAATCTGTAGAAATATGACGAAACAAAAAGTATTTACTACTGCCTCATATCTGCAATAAGGTATGACTATGCTGATGTTTAAAATGTTCAACCTGAAAAAAAGTAGTTTAAGTCATTAGTGTATTTCAACAAGTTGATTTCAAAGAGCATGACGCTCTTCATAACATGTAGATACACACCCAAATTGGAGTTAGCTCTGTTTAGATACAGTGTTGCAATCAAGGGGTAGATAGAGAAATCTGTGCCATATGAAGCAAGTGAAGCTACTGACGATTGTTCACAAATTACAGAGGTTGCCTCATCTTCAGCACACGTACAGAAAGCCAAAGCTGAGGCAGCACTTTCAAGAGTAAATATTGCCTTAAAGTAAAAATTAAACTGCAAATGACAAAGAATAGGTTTTGACTACAATAACTGTCCAAAACAGAGGTATGAAAAGTTCCCATGAGACAGAGGTGGGCACTCTACATTACAGGACTGGAAAAGAGATGGTAAATGGTTCACAACTAAGGGCAGTGATAGAATAAAATGACACATCCATGCGTGCATTATATAACCCAAGATATACAATACATTGCATGGATTGCCCAAAAGGAATTTGTCTCAATTTGCCTTTAGCTTCAACTGTCAATATGAGCCTAAACATAAAGGCTCAAAGCAAATCCTTGTTTTTACCCCTTTACTCATATTGATCTTATCCCCCAGGTAATGATTCACACAAAAAAGACAAAGGAATTAACATGTATTTTTCCACTAACCCTAATGCCCTTTCTCCAAAGCCATACTCTTTAAACCACAACCATTGTACTATGACCCATGCTATTGAATGCTTTTATTAAATCTTCCACTAACTTTTCCCCTTCTTTTTGTCTCACAATTGCATTTATTATCTCCATGTATGCCAGTGACAAGTCCTTTATGTTTTTGCCCTTTGTAATACCGTTTACATCTTTCTCAACAATTGAGTTTTGACCATTCAAACCAGTTGAAGCTGTGAGAATTTTATAATCTATGTTGAAGATAGCCAAAGGTGTCCAATTGTGCCTTTCAATACAATTCTGACATGGTCCACAGCTCTCCTTCCTCTTTATCTCATGGACCCTATTCTTGTAATACCACCCCTAATGCATCCAAATGCCCCTAACTAAAATTTTTATAAAAGTAGACTTTAGCCTGTCCCTTCCAGGAGCTCCCCAAGCTTTAATTTGTCTAGTTTATACTGCATTCATATCTGGTCCTTTGTTTTATTTTACACATTTATTTTCATCACATATGATGTTCCACACATTTCCATCCCTTTTTATATAGCCTTTCTAACAAAGCGCTTACATTAACTCTTACAGGATCTTGTCCTGAAACCTCGCTCTTAATCCAGTATCCATTTTATGTAAGCATACTCCTTCAGAATGTTCGTAGCCAACAAAGGGTTTACCTTCTCTCTTTCTCTCTCTCGCTCTCTCCTTTCTGTCACCAATTTCCTCAGGAAATCCTTCATCTTTTCCTCATTTTTCATGTATAGTTGCCTTTCCTTTTTATAAAGTATTACCATCCTCAATTTTATTATGATTACTCTTTTATGTCTTCTATGTACCATTCCTTCTTTCTGTTGAGGTCTTTCATTTGTAATATTATATATGCATTGTTCACCTTTTCCATATATGTTTTCCACCATTTTCACAGTCAGAGTAATAAAATCTCACTTCTCTGCAATATATCTAGAATCAGAATAATTTTTTATATCTTATCTCTAGAAATGCATTTTATTCAAGATAACCAAACCTTCACCCACCTTCCTCTTATCCTGCTTATTCCCAATTAGAATTTAAACTTCCTTATAATATACAAAGTCAACCAGTATGCACCAAGCTTCCATTTCTCATATTGTATCACAACACTTAATTCATCTATCTTTGGCCATTTTTAATGTAAAATCTCTCATTTTCAATTACTATACCATTCTTCTCCAGGCAGCAATTAGAATCTTGTTCCCATACTATTATAGCAGTTGTTATCAAGAAAACATCTTTCTTAAAAAATCAATTGTCAAACAAACAGTATGAATAATTCTACATAATAAAAACATCAGGCAGTAATGTATCACCTGTTATGACATTTAGAACATCTTTTACAATAATCCATGATTTTGGTGGGGGTATAGCAAAAATGTGTAATTTCTTTTGGGAAACAAGTCTTTCTAACTGTTTATCACATAAATGGAATCTCACTTAAGTCTGATACAACCATTAAAGATCTACACACTTTTGTCAACAGTGAACTGCTCTTTGACCAAAAAGCATTTGTTACAGTCAGGAAATCTTTTTTTTCATAGCTGAGTTAATTATCAAATGTTTATTCTCAAGATCCATGAATGTTTTAGTCCCCATATATTCCTCCTTATTAGGGTAATCACAGAACATAACACTGTGGTTGGTATCTGTCTTACTAAACATGTATTGCCTCTTGAAAAAACTCAAGATTTCATAACCAAAAGGGAAAGAAATAGGCTACTTTGGCTCTCCAGACAGATGAAAAAGTCTTTCACGTATTTTATGTCCCAAAAAGACTCCTGTATGGAGATCTCTGTTTTGTCTGTCAGGCTGCAGGGGATTCTGTTTTACTAGAGCTTCTCCAGGCCAGAAACACTGGTAATATTAACACCACTCACTACAAGACTCTGACCTATATGGAAAGATAAATATAACTTTTTGGATGGACACGTTTGTTACCAAAAGATACTTCTGGAATCAACTTCTCTTAGGTTCATAGGTTCATAGGTATATACTTGGCTAATGACCACTGGGGCCCTTATAAACTTATCTGTGCAACCAAAATGTGACCCACAAATTTGATTTATATAAGGGATGATTTACTGACTGCCTCTGTCCAGCAGAGACATAAGTGCCACACTGGCGAGAATTTTTGAATACCCATTCATTAGTCCAAGTTGTGTTTAACAGGTTTAAGGTTAGGGAGGAACTCTGCTCCACATGTATGGGGAGCCTTTGCCAGAGAATGGGAATTCTCAGAGAAACATATATTCTCTCCCAGTATATCCTACTTATGTCACAAGCAAAATGTAAGTCTTTTGATATAGTAGTTCTGATGCTGTTTGCCTTATAGATGTATAAAAGCTTCATCAGCACAGGGTCCAGGGATGCCTTTTATACCAGGAAAAGATCACCTCTCATATCCACTCATCCATCGTCAACCTCTTTTTCCTATTTCGCACATGGGGTCGGGGTGTCACTTCAACAATGACAATCATCTCAAGCCAAGGTTTGCACTGCCGGGTGGCTAGCCCTGCCAGGGTACTTTATCCATAACACTCGCTCACACATACACTTACACCTTCGGCCAATCTAAAGTGTCTCTATGATACTGAGTAAAGAGGCTGGGCTTTAAGGCCATCAATGTTGGACATTGTGTTTACTCCCTATATGCGTTTTGTAGAGAACCTCTGTGGACATTGCAGTTGCTGCATGTGTCAGATTAGGTATGTACAAAAGGGTATTATACTCATCATCATTATAGTGTATGATAGGTCTGATAAGGACTGAGTACACTGGTACAAATAACTCTCTGGGCCTAGATGCCATGTCCTTATTTATAAGTTGAGCAACACAGAAGGATTTTTTTACTACCCTGGACACATGTTGGCCAAATACTAGGTTACTATCTACATGAATTTCCAGAACCCTGACTAGTGAATTGAATTTTAGGAGTGTTTTATTCATGAAGTATTTACTCAGCGTGGCTGACTTCCTAAGCAGTACTGTAATGCATTACTTGGAATTGAGTTTTAAGCCATGGCTTTGGCACCAAGCATTTGTCTGTGATTAGGCTTTCCTGAAGGGAGCTCTCCTCTTGTGAGGTATTCAATGACTGATCCCAGTTTGCAATAATCTGCAACCCTGGCCAGTCAGAGGCCTTTTTACATTGGCTTTGACCTCCAAGAAGTAGATGCCAAAACTGAGCTGGCCCAGCACAGAGCTCTGGGGGACTCCACCTGTAACTGGTCTCTTTGTGGAGGTTGCCTCACCGATCCTAACTTCATGGAGCATATCCATGAGCCAGCTTGCTATCAGTGTGTTATAAAGGAGTTTCTGCCTAGTTTTGTATGTTTGCTGACAATGCCTGAGTGGAGTATTCTATAACATTCTTTAGCCAGATATATGTATGCAGTATGCAGTGTTTTCCCCTCATCCATTGCCTTAATGACCTTTTTAAAAGACATTTACCCAGTTTAGTAAGCATGACTTTCCTTTGGCAAAGCCAAACTAGGATGGGTCCAGTATCTGGAAGTCTCCTACTTCCTTGTTGATAATTTGCATGATAACTCTTTCCATGGTTTTTCAAATAAGACTAGTCAAATTAATTGTTGTGTAGTTTCCAGAATCTGATGAAGGTCCTCACTTATGAAGGGTGTTGACTGTCGCAGTCCTCGATTCTATTGGAACAAAGCCAGTTTGAAGACTAGAGTTAAATAGGGACTTCAGGGTTTTGATAAGTCATATTTTAGACTGTTCAGTAGGCATCACAGTATGTTATGGGAGCCCACTGAGGCTGTGTTCTTGGCTCTAGTTAGTGCAGCCAGTACAAGCTCCCTACTTATAGCCAGAGGGGTTATGTTTGAGAATATTTCTTGAGGGATGGTTCAGAGTGAGAGGGGAGTATAACTGGAATTGAATTTGTCTGCCAAGAGGTTCTCTAGGTCACCAGGCTTAGTGAATGTGGCACCATCAACCACCAATTCAACACATTTCTGTGTGCTGCCCTTGAGGCTGAAGAAGGCCTTATGGTTATCTTTCACCTGGGAGGTGATCTTAACATCAACGTTGTCTTTGTTTGACATAAGTAGCCCACTTCATTCCCTATTTAGTTTGATGAGTGAGTTTTTATCTTTGTGGTAATTACCCTTATATGTGAGTATGAGGTCGGGCATGTTGGAGGTTCTAATGGGTGTGTTCACTGTTTGGTCAAACATATTTGTATTTCCAAAGTCCAGGAATATCTGTGCCTGTAGATTTGAGGTCATATAGTATTCCCAGTCTATAGACGAGTAGTTAAAGTCTCCCATAAATAGGGTGTTAGGCTGGATGGTAAGCGTCTCTAGTAGGTACAAGTATGCATTGTAAGTTTCTTGTGACATGGACCGTGACCTATAGCTGGCTAGGATATGGCATGGGATTTTATCTAGGGTGATCAGCACATCAAGGAACTCCAGCAAGTCATCCTGTTTGACCACATTAGATATATGCTTGTTATTGATGAATATTAAGACACCTTCCCCTTTAGCCCTTATCTGTGTAGCTACTGGTCTAAAAGTGTGGAAAGCTGTGAAACCTTGCACTGCCAGGGTACTCTCTGCCCATGTAAACCCTGTCTTGGTAACTGCACAGATGCCTATACTCTTGAGAGTGGGGAAGGCTTGGAGGGATTGTAGTTGTTTAATTAGGCTCCTGGGATTGAGCAGTAACATCTTGAGGTTCAGTTAAGTTGATTTTGCTGTATTGGTAGGTTTGTCAATTTGGCATTGCCTAAAAAAGGCATTAATGGGGTGGGTGACATTTTAGCCAGTATTTAAAAGTCTAGAGGGATACATACAGACCATCCTTAGCAAATCAATGTGGTCTGGAAACCATGTCTTTCCAACCTGACACATAGCCAATTGTTAAAATCAATAATGTTTTGCTTGTATTGCCACATCATCCTCCATGATGGTAATATGCCACTCAATGCAATGCTCAAATCAGCCTGAGACACATTGTTGGGGAGCTCCATACTGTCTGTCTTCATATAGTCCTGGGATCTACATCTCAGATCATTTACATCTAAATGGGACTATGATGGAATCATACTGGTACCTGTGTTATTAGGACTTGAGTGTATGTGTGATTTGGCAGATCGTGGATCCAGATAAGCAACTAGCCATTAACTTCTCCTTGGTCAACCTGGTTAAAGGGGTGTCAGTATGTCTTACAATGAAGTCCCCTATGATAAGAGCCCTAGAAAGTATATTTGGTTGCCTTAGGGACTTAGTGTTTCAGGCCCCATTGAGTATGACTGCATGTGTGGTTTTAGGTGGTGTTTTTTCTGAGTGGCTTTGAGCTTGCTGTGGCATAGTTTTGCCAATGAGTGGTCTAGGTGATCCTTGTTGTTTAGGAAGATTACTTTTAAGTCCCTCAGCATACAATAGTCTCTGTGTTTGTGTGCTATGTGAGGTGTGTGTTGTGTGCATTTTTTGACAACCTGATGTGTGCTTCTATAAAGAGTTTAGCCTCCAGTGTTATTATGTAAGTGCACCTCTTATGTACTGTCTGTTTTTTTTTAAGAATTAAGTGGTTGCTTGTAAACATGAGACAATCACTATATTGTTTCAAGATGCCAATATCCACCAAGCTGGCTACAGAGAAGTTAGAAAATTGCATATCCATGCTCTCCTTCGACTGGTAAGCTACATGGTGGTTTACTGTGGTTAGAAGGCAATTAAGGGTGGTTTGTTGGTGCAAGCTAATAAAGGTGCATTATTGGGGCAGATTATGCTAAACAATACTAAAGTCTACTAACTTTAGTTCTTACACAATACTGAATTCTACTAAACCTATAGGCATCACCACTAGACACACAACTAGCTGCTCTAAGCTTGTTGGAACACAAGGTATTTGATCTGTATTTACTGCTTTACATGATACAGCTTTATGGACCATTCTGTAGGGAAATTTTCTATTCTAGGTGTTTGCTACTGTACAGTGCACTACTAACTGCCACTGTGAAGGGAGCAGTTCTGGAGAAATGTGCTAAATTTATGGCAGCGCAGAAAAAGAGAAGACTAAATAATGAGCCCCCTGGCCAATAAAACAACTACACTATGAGTCATTTTGTGTGCTTCCCAACTCAGAAAGACTAGACAAATCCTACTGCCATAAGATGAATAAACCCAGTCTGCCTAATGTCATAGTAGAAGAGACCTACAAGTGTAGTACTACTACCACAAACCAAATAAACATCTGGCTATCTCTTGCTGAAAACAATTTCAAGAAATTCTTACAGCAATAACAATGAGAGGAAGAGTGTTTTTTTACAAAAATACAGTGAAGTGTACAAACAAAAGCAGGGGACAGCAGTGATCACTCAAAATAACTTAAGCAATCAAAAGTACTTAGCTTTGCCTGAATGGCAACGGATAGAATTAAAACATTTCTGGAACACAGGCTAAGATTCCAAGCTTTGCTGAGCTTTGGGAAAATGTGCAGAAGACAATTTGCAGTAAAGGAGGTTTACTTAATAGAAATATTTATTTGCTGGGGGGGGGGGGGGCAGGCACCCAGTATCATAAATGTATGGAAAATGGTGGGTGGGAATAGCTTATACTACAGACAATAACAATGACAGAGGGGGGAAGGGACTTTGGAAATCAGATTACCGTAAGGGGTGGAGGCCAGAAACACAGCCTTATAAAATCATAAACAGAAAGAGGGTGAGAGGGTTGGTAAACAATTCAAGGAAGACGTGGGCTAGTTAAAGAGGGATCTAATCAAATAAAGCTAAATTGGAACTCTTTCAGATATACTAACTTAATATCTCAGTTGTGGGCTGGACAGACACAAAAAATAGGGGAACAGAAAGACATTGGAATGCAACTTCTCTGAGCTACAAATGAATGACCTCAGGCAGGCTAGAATTTCAAAAACTTTAGCTTAATGTCTCTGAGGAATGGGGCAGACAGAAAGAACACAGAAACAGAAAGGCACCAGAATGAAATTTTAAGCAGATAAATGATAATCAGAACATAAAACTGTAGGAACAATAATGGAATATCAACAACTGTAAAAGCACTGAAGCACAAATCCTGGAGCAGAAAACATAATACTCTCATTATTGTAATTCTACTACAGTTTAAGTAATCAGACTGTGCAAAAATTTACCAGTAACACTATTTATATAATAATGCAGTAATAATTGTCTAAACAAGGCTAAATCTGGCAGTAGTTCTGCCACAACTGCGATTGAAATTACAACACTAAGGCCCAGCAGTGTTTAAAATACAAACAGCTAGCTGTTACATATAATTCTACTTGTGGAGATAACATATAATTCTACTTGTGGAGCTAGACGTGTAGTCTTCTTTCAGCTTTTCTCGGTTAGGAGTCACCACAGCAGATCACCTGTCCAGTCATGATTGGCAGTGGAGTTTTTACAGTGTTGAGTTGCCAGCCCAGTACCCAACCTTCCACAGAAGGCACACACTCATGCCTAGGGCCAATTTAGTGTCCAATCCACCTACAGCATGTCTTTGGGGTGTGGGAGGAAACCAGAGCACCCAAAGGAAACCCATGTAACCACAGGGAGAACATGCAGACTCCGCACAGAAGGTACCCCAGCTGAGGATTGAACTGGAGAACCTCTTGCTGTGAGGTGACAATGCTAACTGCTGCACAACCATGGCAGAGATAGACATGTAGTACAATGTAGAAAAACAGTATTCCCCCAATGCAAAGTAATATACAAGACAAAGGTTCCAGAACAAACTAAAAATAACTGTTTTGGCTAAAACAAGGAAAAAAGCAGAAAAGTACAAAGTATCAACACACAGTTCAGTATAGGTGAAATTAAATATTTAAGCATAATTGAAATAAAAGCTCCTTTCCTTTTGATGAAAAGCCTGTTACTCATAGTTGAGTGCTTTCAACACCTCTTGTAGTCTTGCATAAAAGGTGCATCTCCAAGTCTTACAAGTTAGATGGTACAACACCTTAGCATCTTAAAAATTAAGTCTTGATTATTTTATGAATTCACATAAGGTTTCTCATTGGCTGCATATATATTTATTTTATTTATTTATTTATTTTACATTTGTTGACCGGGCTAGTCTAACTGGATATATTTCCATTTTCAGTAGAGGCCCGGGGAGAAAAGCTCCACCATAGCACAAAATGAAATATACAATTGTATAACAAATAAAGTAATAGGTATTTGGAATAAAGAGAAATGTTATAAAAAGTACAATACTAAGAAGGTGAGTATAAAGTCATATAACAGTCATGTGATCGTTTGATAAGAGAGATACACTAGAGTTCATTGTTAGCTAACATAAATACTTGTGGTTATATAAGTTTTACAATGACCAGTTTTTAGCATACAGAGGGGTATGTAGAGTATAATTATGTATCCAAAGGCAGTATGAAGATAAAAATAGGAAAGGTAGTAGATCAATCCAGGTTAGTGCAGGGACATAACCAGAGTGATTTTAGGTGACTTTTGAGTTTTTGCTTAAAGAGTGACAGTGAAGGTAGTAGTGTTAGATCGGTAGGTAGAAGATTCCAGTGTTTCCCAGCAATATTGGAGAATAGGCTGTCGCCTGACAAGGTATTGGACTTACTTATGCTAGCACGTAGTTTACTTGAAGAGCGTAGGGAATTAAGATTATTATAAGGGGTAATGAGGTTAGCAAGTATTGGAGTATTATTTGGTTGGTAAAAGATTTTATGAGCAATGGTGAGTTGGGAAAAAGTTAGCACGTTAGGGAGTTCAAGCCAGTCTAGCTGCTTTAGATTCAGACAGTGGTGTGTTCAAAATGCATTACCAGTGGCAAATCTGGCAATGTTGTTATAGGAGTTTGATAGTTTGAGAAGATTATTTTTCTTTAGATTAGTATAAATAGGAGAAGCATAGAGAAGAGTTGAGATTAAGTGAGAGTGGGCAATGGTGGTTCTAGCTATGGGAGTTAAGAAGGGTGTGATTCTATATAAGGAGCCCATTTTTCTGTTCACTGTTTGAATGGTGTTATTTATATGGTTATCGAAGTTGAGGTTGTTGTCAATTGTGACTCCTAATAGTTTGGTAGTAGGATCGGGAAAGATGAGGGTACCATTGTTAGATTTAATAGAGAAGTTTATAGGAGAGGACCTATTGGTAGGTGTGAAGAGTAGAAGCTTGTTTTTTTTGGCATTCAAAAGGAGACAGCGTTTCAGGAACCAGTCTTCTACTGAGTTGAATACTTTTTGAGTTAGAGAGTGTAGATCAGAAGTGGAGTTGGCAGAACATATAAGCGTGGAATCATCGGCCTATTGAATACAGGTGGCTTCAGGGATTGCTACATGAAGGTCGTTGATGAATTGTGAAAAAAGAAGAGGTCCTAAAATGGAGCCCTGGGGGACTCCAAGGGTGACTGGCAGGTGGGATGAAAGTTTATTTTCCCAGAGAACTGCTTGTTGCCTATTGTTAAGGTAAGAATTGAACCATTGTATAGCTGGGGTATCTAGAGCAAGAAGTTCAAGAGTATTTATAAGCAGTGGATGATTAACCATATCAAAAGCTTTTGAAAGGTTGATGAATGAGCAGAAGAGAGGATGTTGTTATTGTGATTCTTATAAATGGAGTCAGTGAAAGATAGTAGAATGGTGGTAGTGCTATGAAATGGCCTAAAGCCATGCTGGCACTTAGCCAGTATGTTGTGGTTAGTTAACTTGTCTAATAGCTGGTGGTGAATGCATTTTTCCATGACTTTAGCTAAAGGTGATAGTAGAGCTATTGGTCTGTAATTAGAGTAGTCATTGGATTTACCACCTTTATGTAGGGGGGTGATGTGGGAGATTTTCCAGATGTCTGGAATGATTCCTTCATTAATGGTTCTGTTAAGTAGGATGGATATGGGAAAGGCAATTACTTTGGCTGCTATTTGTAAATATTCCGAAGGTAACTGGTCAGCTGAAGGAGTGCAAGGCTTAAGTTTTAGTAAGATTTTATAGATGAAAGTGGTAGAGATAGGTTGAAATGTAAATGTTGGTAAAGATCCAGCTAAAGAAGATGGGAGCCTCATGTTATCAGTGGAAAGCTGGCTAGCTAGGGATTGCATGGTCTCTGTGAAGTAGGTGTTGAAGTTGTTGGCTATTTGATGTGGAGTATTATGATCAGCATCATGAGGGGATGGTGTGCTAGAGTGACCAGGGTTGAGGAGCCTATTAATGTTAGTCCAAAATTTCTGAGGATTCTTTTGGTGTGTTTGTTGTAGCTTACAATAGTAGTTCTTTTTGTCAGAGAGTATAGCTTTTTTAGTTGTGTTTCTTAGCTGTCTAAAGGTTTGTTGTTCGGGGGAGGTTCTGTTAGTTCTCCACTTAGCCCAAGCTTTGTTTCTAAGTAGAATTATTTGTCTAGTCTCTTTTGTTAGCCAGGGGGCTGGTTTGGATTTTATTCTAATAGATCATTTAGGTGCATGCACATCATGGTTTAGGTGCATGCACATCATCGTTTAGGTGCATGCACATCATGGTTTAGGTGCATGCACATCATCGTTTAGGTGCATGCACATCATCGTTTAGGTGCATGCACATCATGGTTTAGGTGCATGCACATCTAGGATTGCAAGAAATTTAGAGTTAAAATATTTGACAGCCTCATCTAGTGGGTGTATTTTTAGAGGTTTCCAGTCACATGCATTGAGTTTGTTTTGGAATAGTACAGGGTTAAAGTGTTTCTTTGTTCGTTAAATCCTGTAGGTAGGGGTGTTAGAGATGTCATTCCTTTGTCTTATTATATAAGTTAGAATATGATCACTTAGATCATCTGGTAAGGTTCCTACATTATAAGTATGTGGGTGTTTATTTATAAGTATCCAGTCTAAGGTGCTCTCTTTTTTGGTTGGTTTGTTGATTCTGGTAGTTGAGTTGATAGTTTGAATAAAGCCATGGAGATTAATATGTGCAGAAGAGTTATTAGTGTTGAATGTTTTCCAGTCTGTGTTAAAGTCACCTATTATTATTGTTTCTTGTGGGTAAGTTGGGGACACCCAGCTAAGAATATCGTCTATTATAGTGTTGTTATTACCGGGGGGTAGGTAGATACAGATCACATAGAGGGATTTGTTAGGGTTGATTTGAAGTTTGGAGATAAGGACTTCAGCCTTACTGTCCAAAGGTGGGTTATCAGTTATAGAGGAGATCTGTAGGCCACTTTTATAGAGGAGTGCTACTCCCCCACCCTTACGTTTTAATCGGTCTTGTCTCAATATGTTATAGCCAGGGGGAATAATTTCATTATCCTTAGTTCCAAGTTTTAACCATGCTTCTGTAAGGCAGAAAAGGTCGAAGGAGTGAATATTAAGGAGAGCATGAAGGTGGGCAATTTTGTTATTGATACTGCGGATATTGAGATGTGCTATAAGTAGAGAGTTGGAGAATTTGGTTAAGGTTGGCAGGTTTGGGGAAGTCCTGCAGTGAATATTTACTATAGATGTATTGGTTGGGCCAGGATTAGGGTGTATGTCCCCATCCTTTAAGGTAGGGCTTTGTGGTTTAGATATTGGGTTGTGTGAATAGTTAATTAGAAGTTTCCATTTTTTTTATTAAAAGGTTGCTGTACTTAATGTGTGTGCATCGATGGTATTGAGGTGATATATAGCAGGGAGTGGAGATGATGTTAATGTGTGTATGGGAGTGAGAGATATCAACAGTGGTTGTTTGTTTTGGAGGGAGATTGTGGAGGGAGAGATTGGACTTTTCAAAATAGGTTAGTAGATAGGCTGAGGTCAGGACAGGTAAAGATATGGTTAAGAGTATTAAGTTGGTTAGGATAACTTTTACAGTAGTTTGCATGTTGTTATATATAACTATACAAATACAAAGGAGATTGAGAGGGATAAGATAATGACTGGTAGGAGTGGGAGAGACTTAGGTAGAGGAAGGAGTAGTGCTATTTGGGAAAATAGTACTATAAGTAGAGATACTAGAGAGAGAGAGGTAGAGGAGGAGGGTGTGGCAAGGTGGAGTAAATTGTTTGGAGTGATTAATTGGTTGGATGAGTGAGGGGGTGTGGTTTAGGAAGTATAAGTTTAGGACCACTGGGGTGGGTGGGTTGTGGGGGTAGGGTAGGGGAGCAGAGTGAGCCCGCAGGGCGGATGGAGCGGGTTCAGACACAGACAGGTTTTGTGGGAGAATAATCAGTAAAGAGGGAGTTAAATCTAATGTAAGGTACCTAGGAGTTGAGAGATTAAGATAACAGAGTGAAAGGAGAGCTGCCTAAGGGCTGATTCAGAGATAAAGAAATAGGTTCATGAGTAACAGAGGTAAGAAGGAGTCAGAATGGGTTTAAAGGCTGATATCCAGCAGCAAGGTAAGTGAAGGAAAAAATAGGTAGAATGGTATTGCAAGTAAGGTAAGTAGGATCTACCATAAAGGGTTTTAGAGAGACTAGATAGAATGGTTATAGCAGGTAAGGTAAGTAGGATTTACCTAAAGGGTTTTAGAGAGACTAGGGGTGGTAGAGGTGAGAAAAATAGATGTGTAATTTGCAAGCAGGGGGGAGAGTTTTAGGTGAGAGGTTAAGAAGGGTAAAGGGAACATAAATATAGAGACAAAGTAGGAGGATTAATTCTAACAGGCAGGAGGTATTATAAGAGAGACTATGGCTGCTGATAGTCCTGCAGGGAACGCTTATTAAACAAACTAAGACGGGATTATATTACAGTTTAAGACAAATAGGAGTATATGTACATACTTTCAAATGACTAATTCCTGCATCTCAAGGCAGTGAAGATGGGGAAGACAAGTCTCTTTCCAATCTCAGGAGTAGGTATTCAGGTATCAGTATTCAGGGTTGACTCTGGGCCTCCAGTATTTAGCAGGAGACTGAAGCTGGGGGGTGTATACTGGCAGAAGGGTTGCTTACTTAAAGGAGGGAGAAAGGAAAAGGTTAAGTAAACTGCTCTATGGATACTCAAGCAAATTTACAGCAACAGCAGTATCACTCTGAAAAAGTTAGAAGCGTTATATACACAAAAGATTGCAGTGTGTCAGCCAGTCATAAACTATAGCACATATTAAATATAGGTGTTTAAATGATCAAGATCATTAAGTAGTTTTAGGATGCACTGTAAACAAAATACTTCAAAGTAGCAGTATGCATAAACTAAAAAGCATATTTAAACAACATACATTAATATCTTTAGAATGGCACTTAGGCAACATTGGTAGCTTAAAATGGCACTTAGGCAACAGTACTTTATCAGCAATAAGCAGTTGGCTAGAGTATGGAGTAGCTAGGCAACCTCTGGGTTAAGACATTCAAGTTAACTGAAGTAAATACTATGATGCAAGTCCAGCACTTTATCAAATAGGAGCCTAAACAGATATGCAGTTAAACAGCTGATAGAATTAGAGCAATGCCAGACGTCAGCATATCCTGAGGGTAGAAGCATTGGGGCGAGAGTTTTGCAGGACTAGTAAAGAAATTAATATAACAGTTGAAAGGGTGTTATCTACGCAGATCCTACAGTGCAGACTAGAATTGGCTCTAGCACTATGCTGATAGGGGTAAAAAAAGAGAAGCAAAACCTTGTTGTTTGTAAATTGTGGGGCAGGAGGTTTTGGAGAGTATGGTGGAAGTGGCTGTTCCAGTGAAAAACAACATGAATTCACCGTTCGGAAAATAGCGCACAAGTGAGCGCTGATTTTCCCATAAAGTAATTGAAGTCTATAATAGTTTGGATATTAGGGTAAAAGCATTTAATCCATTACCTAAAAATAGTTAAGTAGTTAAATGGGAGAGTAAAGTATGAAGAATAAATATAATGAAATAATGCAAATAAACTCTTAAATTGTTAGAAGTAAGGGGAATAGTAGCATTAACAACACCCGTTCAGCATTTAAAAGCGAGCGAACGGGACCCTTTATCAATCAGGTATGTCCTAAAAGGAATACAGTATAGCAAGAAGAAATAGTTATGTTTTACAATACCTAAGAAGGTATACAGTATAGCTAGCAAAATAGTAGCTTTTACAATACCCGTTCAGCACTTAAAAGCGCACAAACGGGATCGTTAACATTCAGGTATGTCTGAAGAAGGGAGACAGTATAGTAAGCAGAATAAAGGTCATATAAAGAGTGAAACAGAAATCAGCATCCAACAAGCTATAGCATAGCACTAACAAAATACTTCATAATCTTTCCAAATAAAAACAGATATAACACTCGTTCAGCAAAAGTCAAAATAGAACTGATTCATCCAAAATAGAATCAGATACAGCACTCGTTCATCGCTAAAGCACGTGAACGGGCCCTTTAACAATCAGGTATGACTAAGAAGAATACCAGTTTGGCAAGGATAGTAAAGGTGGTTAAAAATGACAAAACGGACTAAGCGACCAAAAAAATATTACATAGCATTCATAAATGTTTCACTAACATTAGCCAATTTTCATGTAATTTTTATGTAAGGGCTGGTAGAAGGGAATAAAGGGTAGATTGACCAAAACACTTCTATCCCTCAGTATTTACGGCATCGGCAATGTTCAAAACAGTAAAAACCTTAGTCAACTGCTGTGGATATCAACATTCGGCGTCTTAGCACCACGCGAAGAACATAGAAAACCACATTCATATATTCTGCAGTAAAAGTGTAGCACAACATCAACAATATAAATTCTTCACATAGAATACGGAATTACCCTCATAAAAAACATTGTTTTAAACAATAACTAGGCAGCAGAGTTACATACAAGCCAAGGGTGTTATCTACGCAGATCCTACAGTGCAGACTAGAATTGGCTCTAGCACTATGCTGATAGGGGTAAAAAAAGAGAAGCAAAACTTTGTTGTTTGTAAATTGTGGGGCAGGAGGTTTTGGAGAGTAGGGTGGAAGTGTCTGTTCCAGTGAAAAACAACATGAATTCACCGTTCGGAAAATAGCGCACAAGCGAGTGCTGATTTTCCCATAAAGTAATTAAAGTCTATAATAGTTTGGATATTAGGGTAAAAGCATCTAATCCATTACCTAAAAATAGTTAAGTAGTTAAATGGGAGAGTAAAGTATGAAGAATAAGATATAATGAAATAATGCAAATAAACTCTTAAATTGTTAGAAGTAAGGGGGATAGTAGCATTAACAACACCCATTCAGCATTTAAAAGCGAGCGAATGGGACCCTTTATCAATCAGGTATGTCCTAAAAGGAATACAGTATGGCGAGCAGAAATAGTATGTTTTACAATACCTAAGAAGTTATACAGTATAGCTAGCAAAATAGTAGCTTTTACAATACCCGTTCAGCACTTAAAAGCGCACAAACGGGATTGTTAACATTCAGGTATGTCTTAAGAAGGGAGACAGTATAGGAAGCAGAATAAAGGTCATATAAAGACTGAAACAGAAATCAGAATCCAACAAGCTATAGCATAGCCCTAACAAAATACTTCATAATCTTTCCAAATTAAAAACAGATATAACACTCGTTCAGCAAAAGTCAAAATAGAACTGATTCATTCAAAATAGAATCAGATACAGCACTCGTTCATCGCTAAAGCGTGTGAACGGGCCCTTTAACAGTCAGGTATGACTAAGAAGAATACCAGTTTGGCAAGGATAGTAAAGGTGGTTAAAGATCACAAAACGGACTAAGCGACCAACAAAATATTACATAGCATTCATAAATGTTTCACTAACATTAGCCAATTTTTATGTAATTTTTATGTAAGGGCTGGTAGAAGGGAATAAAGGGTAGACTGACCCAAACACTTCTATCCCTCACTATTTACGGAGTCGGCAATGTTCAAAACAGTAAAAACCTTAGTCAACTGCTGTGGATATCAACATTCGGCGTCTTAGCACCATGCGAAGAACATAGAAAACTACATTCATATATTCTGCAGTAAAAGTGTAGCACAACAACAACAATATAATTCTTCACATAGAATATGGAATTACCCTCATAAAAAAACATTGTTTTAAACAATAACTAGGCAGCAGAGTTACATACAAGCCAAACGTACCGCAAACGCTACCAGCAGGGAAAAACGCAGCAGCCAGGAGTGGGGCAAGCCTAGAAAGATGGCGCCCTGAATGTAGGGTCAATTTATAAGCTAGAGGTAAGGGGCAGAGGTTAAAAGAAGGGGAGGTGGGGCTATGCAGGTATGTGCAAGTAGGTCCTAAGTGGGGGAGGGGAGGAGAAGGTCAGATGTACGAGAGAAGAGGGGTAGTAATTGAGAGGATAGAGAGAGATGAGGTGAAAGGCAAATCAGAACATAGACACAGACAGGTTTTGAGGGAGAACAATCAGTGAAGAGGGAGTTAAATCTAATGTAAGGTACCTAGGAGTTGAGAGATTAAGATAGCAGAGTGAAAGGAGAGCTGTCTAAGGGCTGATTCAGAGATAAAGAAATAGGTTCAGGAGTAACAGAGGTAAGAAGGAGTCAGAATGGGTTTAAAGGCTGATATCCAGGAGCAAGGTAAGTGAAGAAAAAAATAGGTAAAATGGTATTGCAGGTAAGGTAAGTAGGATCTACCATAAAGAGTTTTAGAGAGACTAGATAGGTTGTTTATAGCAGGTAAGGTAAGTAGGATTTACCTAAAGGGTTTTAGAGAGACTAGGGGTGGTAGAGGTGAGAAAAATAGATGTGTAATTTGCAAGCAGGGGGGAGAGTTTTAGGTGAGAGGTTAAGAAGGGTAAAGGGAACGTAAGTATAGAAACAAAGTAGGAGGATTAATTCTAACAGGCAGGAGGTATTATAAGAGTGACTATGGCTGCTGATAGTCCTGCAGGGAATGCTTACTTAAACAAACTAAGACGGGATTATATTACAGTTTAAGACAAATTGGAGTATATGTACATACTTTCAAATGACTAATTCCTGCATCTCAAGGCAGTGAAATATGGGGAAGACAGTCTCTTTCCAATCTCAGGAGTAGGTATTCAGGTATCAGTATTCAAGTTTGACTCTGGGCCTCCAGTATTTAGCGGGAGACTGAAGCTGGGGGGGCTTTATACTGGCAGAAGAGTGGCTTGTTTCAAATGACTAATTCCTGCATCTCAAGGCAGTGAAATATGGGGAAGACAAGTCTCTTTCCAATCTCAGGAGTAGGTATTCAGATATCAGTATTCAGGGTTGACTCTGGGCCTCCAGTATTTAGCAGGAGACTGAAGCTGGGGGTGTGTATACTGGCAGACGGGTTGCTTGTTTCAAATGACTAATTCCTGCATCTCAAGGCAGTGAAATATGGGGAAGACAAGTCTCTTTCCAATCTCATGAGTAGGTATTCAGGCATCAGTATTCAGGGTTGACTCTGGGCCTCCAGTATTTATCTATATATCTATATATATATATATATATATATATATATATATATATATATATATATATATATATATATATATATATATATATATATGTGCATACATATATGTATATTGCCATATTTCCCCGAAAATAAGACTGGGTCTTATATTCTTTCCCCCGCCGAATTACGCATTATGACTTATTATCAGGGGATGCCTTATTTACCCCCCCCCCGTACAACAACCTACATTCATTCATTTATTCATGTACACAAATCGACATTTATTCATGTACACAAATTGACATTTATTTGGTACTATTCTGTTATTTGGCCACAGTTCTAAGTAACGTGTTAACAGTTGTGTGAGAATTCTACATTGACAGTGCAACAAACATTTCAACTTCAGAATATCTACACTTCGGCTTTCACTGTGCAATATTTCATGCTTAACAGAAAGTGCAGAAAAATCTCAATACATGTGTATTCGAGGAGGGGAATTAAACTGAAAGCAGATGCAATCCATTCTGTTGCCCCGATAATGGAAAAGTTATTCAAATACAGTCAAGTCATCTTCTTCTGGAACATTGTCATAAGTCTTCATCCCTCGAATTCCGGCTCCGGCCTGAATTTCTTGCGACTCCATTTCCTGTAGAACCATTGGCCCCAATCTGTCATGCCTTGCAATAGAGCTCTCCTTAAATGAGCACTACTTGTCCAAGTAGCCTGCTCGTAGTGCATTGGCAACACAACTGTCAGTGATTTTATCCCATGAATTTTTCACCCAAGTCACAAATTCTTGCAGACTAGGCTTCACAAAGTTTCCATGCTGATTTATCTCCATTCTATTTTCAATGTAGTCATTGAGTTCCATGCACAAATGGTCCTTGAATAGCTTGTTTATTGCAATATCAAGAGTCTGGAGATAAGCAGTCATTCCTGTGGGAATCATTATTTGATCTATTCCTTTCCATGTACAGAAGTTCTTCATGTCTTTAGTGCGATGATTCCTGGCTGAATCCCAGACTAGCAGACCTCTTTCACCACCTCACAAAACAAGTGGCAGCATTACATCGACCCACTTCCTTATAACTGCTTGTATGCACCAGCCTTTTTCGGTTTCAAGAATGTAAATGCCTGAAACACGTTCAATCTTATCTTTCTTGCCCTTACTAATGATTAGAGGTGGGGTTTTCTTTCCATCTAGATGAATTGCAAAAATACCGGTAACACGTGCACTCTCGTAACTAGTGGAGGGAATGTAGATTGACGAGGCACCCCTCTGATCCATTGTTATTTGAGATCCTTGGCCCAGAAACACTGCAGTTTCATCCATAGCAATCATGTTGGAGAGTTGGTATTTAGAAATGTCAATGCCATCAAGCAAGGGCTTGAATGCAAGTGCACTTTTAATAACTTCAGTATCTTCCAGCTTGAATAGTGTTGTTGATCTTCTTAGAGACAGTTCATATCGCTGAAGAAAGCCATCCAGCCAATGTTGTGATGCTTTGAATTCTTCTGGGGATATTTCTAACTCTGGTGCCATTGCATGGGCAAATACTTGAATATCAGCCTTGTGCACAACCAAAGCCTTTGCTCTCCTGTTAGCAATCCATTCACAGATGATGTCTTCCAGCTCAGGAAATAATGGTTGCTGACCTGATCCACACTTGCACTTCTTAGCCTTTTTCTCATCAGCCTGTTGACTGAGGCAATCATACGCAGCATGCCATTTTCAGACCATTCGGAGATCTAACTTCTTCTCTTTGCAGAAAGCCATCATATTCTTTACCCGGGAGTCCTCCATGATTCCTTTCTTGTACTTGATGGAATAGCTCTTTCTTTTTGCACTCATCTTGTCTGTGGGGGGGGGGTTAATTGAAGGCATCCGACCTCACCCGGTACCCAACAGTGTCCCCAAAAATGTTGCAAAGTCCCAAAAATGTCTCTGGACCAGAAAGCAGGGGGGATGTGGAAGCCCCAATGAGAGTGTACCTGCCCCGCAGCCGCCAAAGGGAGTTCCGAGGGGCCAGCCGGGATCAGAGGGAAGCCCCCCCGAGAAGCCCCCGAGGGCACAGGGACACAGCATGACTTGGCAACCTTCAGGAGATCTGGGGGAAGACGGGGACCATGGTGCTCTGGACCGGAAAGGAGGGGGACATGAAAGTCCCGATGAGAATGGGCCTGTCCCTCGGCAGCCAAGGAAAGTTCCACGGGGCTGGCCAGGATCAGAAGGAGGGCCTCCTGAGAGGTTTTGAGGGTATGGGGACACGGCATGGCTTGGCAGCCTCCAGGAGATATGTAAACTGGGAAAAGAGCCCTCCCGCCCAAGTAGAAGTGGAAGCCCATAGGGGGGGGTCTGTCCTGGTGGAAGTCCAGAAGGGGAAGAGAGGCAAAAGACAGCCAGGCAGGGAGAGCTCCCACCTGGGTGAGAGGGTCTGGATCATGTCCCCCAGTGGGATGGAAGTCCTTAATGGAGCATGTGGTGGAAGGCAGTGGAGCCAGGAGTGCTCCTGCCTGGGTGAGTGGGTTCAGGCATAGCCCCCATGACAGAAGTCCTCAAGGGAATGGCTGGTGGATGGCCGTGGGGTCTGGTATGCTCCTGCCCAGGTGAGCAGGGTCAGGATGAGCATCCCACAATGAAAGTCCTCAAGGGAGCATCTGGTGGAGGGCTGCAGGTCTGGAGAGCTCCTGCCAGGCAGGGGAAGGTGTCTGACATTGCTCCGTACTCAAAGGCATCCCCAAAATGTCACAAACTCCCCAGAATGGCTCTGGACTGGAAAGGAGGGGGATTCGGAAGCCCCGATGAGAGTGGGCCTGCCCCTCAATGGCTGAGTGGAGTTCCAAGGGGCCGGCTGGGATTGGAGGGAGGTCCCTCAGAGAGGCTCTGAGGGTACGGGGACACGTCATGGTTTGGCAGCCTTCAGGGGATATGTGGGAGATGGGGACCATGGTGCTCTGAACCAGAAAGAAGGGAGATGCAGAAGCCCAATGAGAGTGAACCTGCCCCTCGGTGGCAGAGGGGAGTTCTGTGAGGGTGACCGGAATTTGAGGGAGGTCCCCCTAAGAGGCTCTGAGGGCATGGGGATGTGGCACAGTTTAGCAGCCTGCAGGGGACATGGAAGTGGCGGGGTCCCTAAGGCAAGTCTTGGGCTGCAGCCAGGTAAAGAGGTCTCTCTGCAGGGTCGAAGGTGAGGGCCACCATGGTAGGGCCTGATGGAAGTTCTTAAGGGAGCTTTGTGCATAGGGCTACAGGGCCCGGAGAGCTCCTGGCCAGGCAGAGGCATCCGACCCGCCCATTCTAGAAGGCGTTCTCAAAAAATCGCAAAGTCCCCAGAATAGCTCCGGATTGGAAAGGAGGTAGACTCAGAAGTCTGTATGAGAGTGGATCTGCCTCTCCGCAGCCAAGGGGAGTTCCATGGGGGTAGTCGCACCCTGCAGGTTTGCTCCTCTGATTACCCAGTGGGCACCTGTGATCCAGCACAATTTGGAAGCCTTCAAGAGTTAAGGGATGATGGGGCATCTCGTCAGAGTGCGAGTCCGGGTGCCAGCCCCAGGGGAGAATGTCCTGCGAGGTGTCTGCATGCGAGGCTCCCTCACGGGCTACTTCCTCCCAGTCAGAAGTCCATATGAAAGCAGATTTGCTCCTCAGAGGCCGAGGAGAGTTCCACGGGGCCAGTTGCACCCTGCAGGTTTGCTCCCCAATTGTCTGAAGGCACGAGTGATCCGGCATGATTTGGCAGCCTTCAGGAGTTAAGGGACAATGGGGCGTCCAGTCAGAGTACAAGTCCGGGTCCCAGCCCTGGGGGAGAACATCCTGCCAGGTGTCTGCATGCAGTTGAGGCACCCTCACGGGCCTTTTCCTCCCAGTCAGAAATCCATATGAGAGCAGATCTGCCTCTCAGCGACCGAGGAGAGTTCTGTTGGGCTGGTCACACTCTGCAGGTTTGCTCCCCTGATTGTCCAGTGGGCACGCATGATCCGGCATGATTTGAAAGCCTTCAGGAGTTAAGAAATGATGGGTATCCCATCAGTGTACTAGTCCAGGTATGGGTCCAGCCATGGTGGAACGTCCTGCCAGGTGTCTGCGTGGGGTCGAGTCACCCTCATGGGCCTCTTTCTCCCAGTTGGAAGTCTGTATGAGAGTGGATCTGCCCCTCTGTGGCCAAGGGGAGTTCAGCGGGGCCTGCTGCACCCTGCAGGTTCACTTCCCTGATTGTCCAGGGGCACACATGATCCAGCATGATTTGGCAGCCTCCAGTCATAGAGTCCAGGTCCCGGCCCCGGGTGATATCCCACCAGGTGTCATCGAGGTGCCTTTATCCACCGTCCATCAATCAATCGGGCTGACTGACTCCCACTGGTGGAGGGCCCCTGTGGCATGGCTTTGTGGGTCACAGCTTGCGGGTTGAGCTTCTCTGCCCCTGGAATGAGGTGCGGGTGGGGTTGTGGAGTATTCTGTGCCCCTCAGGGGTGGAAGTTGAGGTGAGACCGATGCACCCAGGCTGTAGTGAAGGAGTCCTGTGACATGGCTGCCATCCCCCAGCATCCATGTGCAGCTAAAGCATGGGAAGGAGACTCTCCCACTTTTCTCTGGCTCTGACCGATGATGTGCACCATGCAGGCCCATGTCCTCTGCGGGATCATGGTCACCGGTCCACGACCAGCACCTGGGGTGCCCCCTCCGCAGGGACAGGGACCCCTCCTGTTGGTGGAGGTGAGGGGTCTGGTCCCTCCTCTCTGCCCACCCGCAGAGGTGCTCCTATCTGGTTGATCCTGCCAGTAGCATATGCTTGTCTCAAAGATTAAGCCATGCAAGTCTCAGTGCACATGGATGCTACAGTGAAACTGCAAATGGCTCATTAAATCAGTTATGGTTCCTTTGATCGCTCCACCGTTACTTGAATAACTTTGGTAATTCTAGAGCTAATACATGCTGTTGAGCGCTGACCTCTGGGGATGTGTGCATTTATCAGACCAAAACCAAGTCGAGTCTCGGCCCGGCAGCTTTGGTGACTCTAGATAAACTCGGGCCAATTGCATGCCCTCATGGCGGCAACATGACATTTGAATGTCTGCCCTATCAACTTTCAATGGTACTATCAGTGCCTACCATGGTGACCACGGGTAACAGGGAATCAGGGTTCAATTCCAGAGTGGGAGCCTGAGAAATGGCTACCACATCCAAGGAAGGCAGCAGGCATGCAAATTACCCACTCCCAACTTCGGGAGGTAGTGACAAAAAATAACAATACTGGACTCTTTCGAGGCCCTGTAATTGGAATGAGTACACTTTAAATCCTTTAATGAGGATCTATTGGAGGGCAAATCTGGTGCCAGCAGCCATGGTAATTCCAGCTCCAATAGTGTATATTAAAGTTGCTGCAGTTAAAAAGCTCGTAGTTGGATCTTGGTCCGCCATAAGGTGAGCTACTGCCTGTCCCAGCCCCTGCCTCTCGACACTCCCTTGATGTTCTTAACTGAGTGCCCCGGGGGTCCAAAGCGTTTACTTTGAAAAAATTATAGTGTTCAAAGCAGGCTGGTCACCTGAATACTTCAGCTAGGAATAATGGAATAGGACTCTGGTTCTATTTTGTTGATTTTCGGAACTGGGGCCATGATTAAGAGGGACAGCCATGGGCATTTGTATTGTGCTGCTAGAGGTGAAATACTTGGACCGGTGCAAGACGAACGAAACTGAAAGCATTTGCCAAGAATGTTTTTATTAATCAAGAACAAAAGTTGGAGGTTTGAAGACAATCAGATACCATCGTAGTTCCGACCATAAATGATTCCAACTAGCGATCCAGCAGAGTTACTCCCATGACCCACCGGGGAGCTTACGGGAAACCAAAGTCTTTGGGTTCTGGGGAGAATATAGTTGCAAAGCTGAAACTTAAAGGAATTGATGGAAGGGCACCACCAGGAGTGGAGCTCGCGGCTTAATTTGACTCAACATAGGAAACCTCACTTGGCCCGGACACAGAAAGGATTGCCAGATTGATAGCTCTTTCTCAATTCTTGGGTGGTGGTGCATGGCCGTTCTTAGTTGGTGGAGAGATCTGTCTAGGTAACTCCGATAATGAATGAGACTCCACCATGCTAATGAGTTATGCGACCCAGTGCAGTCGTCTCCAACTTCTTAGAGGGACAAGTGGCTTTCAGCCACACAAGATTGTGCAATAACAGGTCTATGATGCCCTTAGATGTCCAGAGCTGCACGCCTGCTACACTGAATGGATTAGCTTGTGTCTACCCTTGGCAGACAGGTCTGGGTAATCTGCCAAACCCCTTTTGTGATAGGGACTGGAGATTGCAATTATTCCCCATGAATGAGGAATTCCCAGTAAGTGTGGGTCATAAGCTCGCATTGATTAAGTTCCTGCCCTTTGTACACACCACCTGTCACTACTACCGATTGGATGGTTTAGTGAGGTTTTTGGATCAACCCCGGTGGTGCACCGAGAAGACGATCAAACTTGACTATCTAGAGGAAATAAAAGTCGTAACAAGGTTTTCACAGGTGAACCTGCGGAAAGATCATTAATGCTGAGGGTCCCGGGATGGTGCAGTCCTCAGGTACCAGGGCCTCTCCTTGCCCTGCTGCCCTGACCCTCTACATCTCTCTCTCTTTCTCTCTCTGTCTCTCTATGACTCCTATCTCTTTGTGCACCCTGGGGGAGGCTGACAGGACCAAGGGAGGGAGAGAGGAGGGAGTGAGAGGAGGGGTGGTGTCCATTCCCCCTGGAGGTGGCTGGCTCTCAATGCAGTAGGAGGAGGGAGAGGATGCCGTCCCAGTGGGGAGGTAGTGGCCTCCCCTCTGGCTGTGTGGGGCCACCCCTGGGGTGGCACACCAGTGTCCTGTCCCCTTGATGTTGGTCGTGGATACCTGTGGATTACGTCCCAATCCCCATGGGGCATTGGTTCAAAGACCTGGAAGGTCAGTGGTGCAGCCGCATGCCGGCCACTGTAGAACTCCTTGCAATCCTGTGGCATGCAGACAGTAACCCCAGTCTGGGCACCTGCGATGATGCCTGTGAAACCTCGTGTGCTCATCTCGAGTGTGATGCCATCTGGGCAGCGGTGCCCCCAGTGAACGAGAACTGTATGACTCTGAGCGGTGGATCACTCAGCTCGTGTGCTGATGAAGAATGCAGCTAGCTGCAAGAACTAATGTGAATTGCAGGACACATTGATCATCAACACTTCAAATGCACTTTGCGGCCCCAGGTTATTCCAGGGGCTATGCC
>NC_056731.1:385521275-385523775 GCF_019279795.1 Protopterus annectens
CACATTATGATTTGGCGGCCTCTAGGAGTTATGTAACCTGGGAAAAGTGCTCTCCTGCCTGGGTAGAAGTGGAAGCCATGAGGGGGTCCCTCCCAATGGAAGTCCTTGAGGGAGAGAGAGGCGAAAAATTACCAGACTGGGAGAGCTGCCACCTGTGTGAGGGGGTCCAGACCATGGCAGGGGAGAGAGGCAGAAAGCGACTGAGCAGCTAGTGCTCCCACCTGGGTGAGAGGGTCCGGATCGTGCCCCCACCCAGTGGGATGGAAGTCCTCAAGGGAATGTCTGGTGGAAGGCTGCAGGGCCAGGAGTGCTCCTGCCCAGGTGAGCAGGGTCAGGCACAACTCACCCATGGTGGAAGTCCTCAAGGGAATGGCTGGCAGAGAGCCACAGGGTTTGGAGTGCTACTGCCTGGGTGAGCAGGGCTAGGCAGAGTCCCCCATAATGGAAGTCCTCAAGGGAGCAACTGGCGGACGGCTACTGGCCCGGAGAGCTCCTGTCAGGCAGGGGAAAGGCATCCAACCTCACCTGGTACCCAACAGCATCAATGAAATGTTGCAAAGTCCCCAGGATGGCTCTGGACTGGAAAGGAGGAGGGATCAGAAGTCCCGATGAGAGTAGGCCTGCCCCTCAGCAGGTGAGGAGAGTTCCACGGGGCCAGCCAGAATGAGAGAGAGAGGTCTTCCTGGGAGGTTCTGAGGCACAGGGACATGGCATGGTTTGGCAGTCTGCAGGGGATATGCAGGAGATGGGTACCATGATGCTCTGGACCAGAAAGTAGGGGGACGTGGAAGTCCCAATATGAGCAGGCCTGCCCCTCAGCAGGTGAGGGGAGTTTCACGGGGCCAGCCAAGATTGGAGGGAGGTCCCCCTGAAAGGCTCTAAGACACAGGACACGGCACAACTTGGTCGCCTCCAGAAGATATGTAACCCGGGAAAAGAGCCCTCCTGCCTGGGTAGAAGTGGAAGACTGGAAGAGGTCCCTCCTCATGGAAGTCTGGAAGGGAGGGAAGGACAGAAATTGGCCAGGTTGGGAGAGCTCCCACCTGGGTAAGGGCGTCCGGACCGCAGCCCCCTCTGGGACGGAAGTCCTGAAGGGAGAGAGAGGTGGAAAGCAGCCTGGGAGGGAGTGCTCCTGCCCATGTGAGAGGGTCCGGATTGTCCCCCCTCCAGGTGGAAGTCCTTAAGGGAGCCACTGGCAGAAGGCTGCTGGGCCAGGCGAGCTCATGTCCGGGTGAGAGGAGGCAGGCGGAGCCCCTGTGATGAAAGTCCTCAAGGGAGAAACCAGTGGAAGTCTGCAGGGCCAGGAGAGCTCCTGCTGGGCAGGGGGAAGGTGTCCAACCTCACCTGGTACCCGACAAGAAATATCACAAATTCCATGGATCCCCTCTGGATGGGAAAGCAGAGGGGATGCAGAAGCCCCAGTGGGAGCGTACCTGCCCCACAGAGGCTGAGGGGAGTTCTGCAGGGCAGGCTGGGATTAGAGGGAAGCCCCCTGAGAGGCGCTTGAGGGCATGGGGACATGGCATGACTTGGCAGCCTTCAGGAGATCTGGGGGAAGATGGGGACTGTGGTGCTCTGGACTGGAAAGGAGGAGAAGTCCTGATGAGAGCAGGCCTGCCTCTCAGTAGCTGAGGAGAGTTCCGCGTGGCTGGTTGGGATTGGAGGTAAGCCCCCCAGGGCACAGGGACATGGCATGGTTTGGCAGCCTCCAAGAATTAAGGGACAATGGGGTGTCCGGGCCCCAGCCCCGGGTGATGTCCCTCTGCTCATACCATATTTCCCAGAAAATAAGACTTGGTCTTATAATCTTCCCCCTCAAAAATATGCACTAGGGCTTATTATCAGGGGATGCCTTATTTATCCCCCCGTACAGCAATCTACATTTATTCATGTACAAAAATCAACATTTATTCATGTACACAAATTGACATTTATTTGGTACTATTCTGTTATTTGGAAACAGTTATAACTAACGCGTTAATAGTTGTGTGAGAATTCTACATAAACAGTGCAACAAACATTTCAACTTTAGAATATCTATACCTTGGCTTTCACAGTGCAATATTTCATGCTTAACAGAAAGTGCAGAAAAATCTCAATACATGTGTATTGGAGGAGGAAAATAAAACTGAAAGCAGAAGCAATCCATTATGTTGCCACGATAATGGAAAAGTTATTCAAATACAGACAAGTCATCTTCTTCTGGAACATTGTCATAAGTCTCCAACCCCCAAATTCCAGCCTGAATTTCTTGCAATTCCATTTCCTGTAGAACCATTGGCCCCTATCTGTCATGCCTTGCAAAAGAGCTCTCCTTAAATGAGCACTGCTTGTCCAAGTAGCCTGCTCATAGTGCATTGGCAACACAGCTGTCAGTGATTTTATCCCATGAATTTTTCACCCAAGTCACAAACTCTTGCAGGCTAGGCTTCACAAAGTTTCTATGCTGATTTATCTCCATTCTATTTTCAATGTAGTCATTGAGTTCCATGCACAAATC
>NC_056731.1:385528775-385571275 GCF_019279795.1 Protopterus annectens
GTCTGGAAATATGACCAAATCGTGTGACATAAAAAATTATAACTATGTCTAGCAACGGGGACTGTGTCTGCTGAATAGTCAACCTTAGGGACATCAGGAACATCATCAGGAATGGAAGTAGAAGGTAAGACATGTTCTGCAACAGGAATATTGTCTGGATGGCTCTGAGATCTAGAGTCTGTATTACAGGAACAATGCTGCGATATTGAATCTGATACAGGAAGAAGATGTCTGTGATTTCACCTGTACTCCCCACACTCAGATTCTATGAAGCAGGATCTTGGCTTGGTACATATACCTGTTACTTGACCAGTCCAATTGAAACTTTTCGCTGTTTGTATCCTCACTGTCTCTCCTTCTTTCAATGGATGAAGAAATCTGCTCGATTTATCATAGCTGCTAAGAACACTTTCTGAATAATTGGCCTCTAACTGTTCTGTTGTTCATTGCTTTAGGCATCGACAAACTGGAACTAATAGGCAATGTTGATCTGGTTTGCCTAGATAGAAGTCTCTGAGCAGGCGACCCAAGTATATCATCATGGGGTATGTTTCTGAGATTAAGTAAATTCAGAAAAGCATTATTATTATCGCAATTTGACCTCTCAATTAATTGCTTTGCACTCTGTATGGCACATTCACAGGGCTGGCCTTAGTTGAAATGGTGCCCTAGGCGAAGTACTGCTGTGGCGCCCCTTAAGCCCCACCCATACCATACTTAAGGAACACCCTTATTTGAGCCACACTCATATATTGGCCACTCCCACCAAAGGCACTACAGTTTTCAATTTTTAAATACATGAAAAATCATACTGTAACAGTTACCTTGTAGTGTAGTTAAACTGCAAGTGCATTCTCAGGGCTACTTATGGCCATTTGTCAACATCTATGTTTTATGCAAAGGTAAGGCTGCTATTACTCACATGGAGGGTTGTAGCCACAAAGGACCCTGTTTTGCACAAAAACGTCCTGGCTCTGCACCTCCTCTTACTTCTGTTAAGCTGGAAAAAAGTACCATTTTTGACATACATGGTATATTTTAGGCAAAAGCCATAACACCCACAAGTAAACCTACAGGTAAAATTAAGTGCAGGTTTCAATATCTTGGATTGAGTGATAGAGTAATAAAGATAAAAATACAAGTTTAATAAATTATTGATATTGACTGTGAAAAACAATTGACCACTTCATTTTCAGTTGTAACATTTAATAAACTATTTAATATTGACTAAAAAATAATTCAACAGTTCATTGTCAGGTGTGACATTGGCTTTAATGCAAAAATAGGAGGTTTAAAATGGAGACAACCTAGAAACTCAAAAGTATACAAATCAAAAATAAAAAAAATGCAAAACCTGGGCAAAAAATAAAGCAGAAACAAAATGGATGAAAGTAATAAAAGCATCTATTAAAAAGGCATGGATTGAGGTTTGATCCTGTGGCCTGCAGATTTTGCATCACATTAGTATTTTACATGGGAGAATTAGATTTTTTTTAATTACATAATATAAAAATGTACATGATATAGTAAAACATTTTGACTATCTGAGTAAGGGATAAAGGGCTCCTAACTGGTGTAATCTTTGTCAACCTAATAACTTAATACAAATGACAGCAACAGCTTCTGTGAGAAATCTTTTGCATCTTAGCACAAGCTCCTAGAAAAAAAAAAAACAGTGGGAGATAAAATGGAGAGGCAGGGAGAGAAACCCAGGAGGCTATGCATATAGTAAGATTGAAAAATTACAGCAGAGGACAGAAAAGATGAGTAGTTATGGAGGAAATGGTGATGCGGTGGAGGCTAGGAAAAAAGTACAGATAATGATCACTTTAGAGATGAAGAATAGTCTTTACATCAGGAATATCACTAGCTAACATAATAAAGTATGTACCTGGCTAGTCTCACACACCTTAACTATTAAAGTTAAAAAAAAAAAAAACTAACACAATGCTCTTCTGTACTCCAGACATGCTGCCCAACCATACTATCACCACCTGGTTCATTTCCCATAACCAAAATGATACACTTGAAACTCTCATTCAGTGCCAAAATCTTTGCATCTAGCTTGACCCTTTACTTAACATCCAAAGTCATAATCAGATCACAAAAGTTAAACTCCTTTCTGAACCAGAAACATTTCCCACTTCCTCTGTCCCAAGATTAGGGCTGCCTTTCTCCCGTAGGTGGAATACTGATTCTCACTTATCACATTTCCCTCAAAAAATAAATAGTATCCCTACATTCCACCTCTAATATTATTCACAGGTTCGTTATCATTTTTCCAAACAGGGAACATCATTGTCCAACATTAACAAAAGTCAATGGCTGCCAATAACACACAGAACAACACTGGAAACCTTGATATTCAAGCTTATTATGGAGACAAGCTTCCCTTTCTCACTCAAAAAATATCAGAAAGAGCTGTACCTCCATACAGTCTCAGATCCCTCTCTCAGTTCATTCCAAACCTGCATACTCCGCTTGCCAGCTTTAAATGCACAATGCACCCCTATCAATTAAATAACATGAGTGAATCACACTGAGGCAGCGTGGTAATCTCTCCAATTGTGTGTTGCACACCTTAATGAAAACTTATACATATTTCTCAAATGATAAACTACTTCAGTAATGCAAAACAAGGAACATCCAACGGGTGCAGAGCTACAAACAAATTCACTTTTCTTCAAAAATCTCTCTGGAAAGGGTCACACGCTACACAGAATAATAATTAAAAAAACACACATACACACACCATACTAGGAGATAAAGAGAGATACCCTCACTTTTCTACACTAACCTGCCCACCAAAAATGTTAGGCTTTGAGTAACTCAATACCTTCCTTTCAAGGTACATCTTTGACCTTACTGTATTCTTAAAACAGATTCTGCTGCCAATACAGCTACTAATGACATACAGTATCAAAACAACTGGAATATAAACCAAGGCACATAGAATTTTAAAAAGGTACAAACTTCAAAACACACTGCACAGCACTCTACACTACATATAACCAAATGTTACTATTACTTACAACGACTCAACATCACTAATAACCATTAAGAGAACAAATGGCCCACTAACTTCAAAAAAGTGCCCATAAAATACAAATTACACCAAAAAATAACTAATTTTAAATTCCTGAGCCTAATTGATGAAAATTAACATTTTACTTACCAATATTTATGCTCTTAAAAACTGTGCTTTACAAGAAAACAATACAAGCAGACTTGAGACAGTTATGGACAACAACATGGCAATATTCACACTATTTGTATTTCAGAGGGTTTGCTAAATTAAGTCATAACATTCATAACATGGTACAGAAAGACCCATGACCAGTATGGGAAAATGTTAACATTTAATCTCACATCTATAATGCAATAATGAAGTCATCTCACAGATCTTCACTGAAGCCTCATCTGTACAACGATGACATTTCAGATCTCCCATTTAATGATTACCAAAACTAGAAGAGAGTTCAATGCCTGTGAACTTGTGATAAAACATTAACAGTGTGTTTTAAAGTGTGGTCATTAACTTTAAGCTAAGTAGTAGAAAAACAGTAACTTAAATGACACTGATCCTGAATATTCCTTTTACACCTCTTTTATGTTTAAGATGACACAATAACTGTGAAAAAACAGAGTACTGCCAGACTACAAATATCAGTAGAAGGGATGGGGGTGATGCAGAAGACAAGCACCTCAATGCCAACAGTCATCTTGTAATCAGTCTCAATGGGAAGGCACAGGGTGACCATGCATCTCTACAAAGGCTACAATGCTCAACACATAGTTTGGGGAGAGGGGGGAACAGTCCCAACTCCAATCAGCTGATTTCAGCACCTGCAAAGTGTCAATTCACAAACTTTCAAACATGTCCCACAACATCAGGGAAAACTAAACATTTGACATATGTAACTTTAAGCCCCCCCTTTCCCCAAGCTATATTAAAATTTCTGTAAGCTATGGTAAAGCTGGCAAGTAGTACTAGAAAATGACCGGTTTTCTTCATATAAACTTCTAATTGCAGTAAAGCTTTTGTTCTCCAAACTCCCCACAATAAACAGCAACTATTACTTGTACTAGAGCTTGCACACACAAACACACAAGAAAGAACTACACTGCCTAAATAGCATAGCCGTACAAGAGTCATCAGGGAGCAAAAACAAGTGTGCTCCTAGCTAATAAACACATAGGTAATGTTTTAGGGCATGGACTGGCAAACCCTAGCAACAAAGCAGAATGGTACTTCAGCACTTTTTGCCTGCAAGTCTACTCTTTCTGTGGCACAACAGCCTTGCTTTCCTTGTTTACATTTCTAAGAGAATTTCTTGCTAACGTGAACAGATTTTTTCAATATAAATGACCTATTTAAAACAAATATCCAACCCCTCCTTGCAGTTCAACTGCCCATCAACTTAAAATCTAAAACAATGTTTCTTAGCTTATTGAGCTCAAAAATGGGTAACCTACTCATGTTTTACAGCATCTCTTTAAACTACTGAATGTAACAGTAATAAGACATTTTTGTAAAACTACTGCATGGTACTGTTAATATGGGAGTAAATCAAAAGTAACCAATGCAGACAAGCAAATACCAACAGTAAAGCAAACCAGCGCAAGACAGAAATATGTAACACGTCGATCCTTAACACTAAAGGCTGCTAAGGCCTTCCACCCACCCCCACTTTTCAGGAAATAACCATTATAACATTTTTCAAAGTGCAACAGAGAACATTTTTTTTTGGGGGGGGTGTCAGAGAAAGCAGATGAGTGAAGTCAGAGGTTGTATATGCTCATTTTAATGTTTACAGAAAGAGAGCATGCTTATTTGTTTAGAAAGTGTTGCAACTGACTGCATAAAAGTGAATTGGTCCTACCACTGTCCTTCTATACATTTAGAGAAATAAAGTCACACAACACTGGGTTGAAAGAACAAACTGGAATTACGCTGGTGTTATTAATGCAATCACACCTCTCAAATAGTCCTAATTTTGACTCAAAGTTTAGCTCTCGCCTCTTCATCCCTCAAAAAAGTGGCACCTTTTGGAAGAAGTGTTGTGAATTACCCTTAAGTCACCAGTTACACACTTAACTTCAGGAAATGTATATCAGCTCGCATTTTTTACTCTGCCAAATCACAAGTTAATAGTTCTAATATATTAAAGTGTTTATTATATTAATATATTTCTGGCTTTATCCCACAGCTGATTGACAGCCACAGCTGCGATCAATACGGAGAGTGAAAGCACAAAAGGTTAAATAAGGACCAGTACAAACAGATGGGTAGGCATTTGGGGTTAGCTACAGGATAACACGAGCAAAGTCCACCAGTACAAGTAACGTTCAACAGAAAAACTGTACAACGGAAATTCAAGTGGCACCAGAATCTTGCAAGCAGTAGTAATGAAATTAAAATGAGCATAAAGGAAACTGACCATTTTTATTAAAAAAATATTGACTGTACATTAAAAAACACATAGACCTACACGTTACCCTTTTCACGTTCACCATCGTTTATACAGGTGTGGGTCATAATTACTACAATAATAAACACTCGTGGAAAAAAACAAAGGGGGTGCTACAAGTTACTTATTCCGACATCTCATACAAGTGGAACGTTAAAGGCCCTTAACAATGTTGCTTACGAATATACACTGTACTATTCAATATTACTTACTTTGCTTGTGCTGTTTTTCTCAGTGTTTTAGTCATTGTGTCTATTGTATGATGTGGTCGTCTATTATATTGTGATTACACACTGTAAATAGACAGTGGCTGAAAGAGGGGGCAATTAGTCCAGTCCACCTACCTGTAAAATAAAATAAAAAGACCTGTAAAATTAATGAAATAAAACGGAACACACTATTTACAAAAAATTAACAAGAGCCGATGACCTACAAGGATGGGGGGATGGGCAAACTCCCTAATATCTTACTACCTTTTCTCCCAAAATTTATTAACACTCAACATAAATGTGAAATATACAACAACTGTACTTACCCGTTTATATCATAAAATACCTACCTTAAAAGTGATCAGGTAAGTCGCAAAATAAAGCCATCGATTAAAAATGGATACTTACCCCTCAGGAACAGTATTCTTCTTTACCATGATTTAAATAAGGTCATTACTGGAGCAAAACCACGCCATTATGCCTGAATCCCCTAAATGTTAATGCTCAACAGGAACAGCCTCTGAGACTCATCAAATAGATGCAGGGGGAGGGAGGGAATAGAAGAACACAGTAAGGGGCCGTTCTATGTGCTGGGGTGGATGAATCGTGCTTTTAATTATGGAAGTGGGGGAGGGCGCAATGCTACAGCTGAAAAGTGGAGAGAAGTAAAGTTTAAGTAAACTCATTTAATTTGCACCCTTTATGACGCCGGCCTTTACGGTGTCCTAGGCGGTCGCCTAGTTCACCTATGCCTAAGGCCGGCCCTGCATGTTCAGCTAGCCCATTTGACTGGATATTCTGGACTTCTAGTAACATGTACAAAGTCCCATTCTTGTGCAAATTTCTGAAACAACTGACTAGTAAATTGAGTACCATTGTCACAAATAACTTTGAGTGGCCTACCATGGACTAAGAAATATTATTTGAACTTGGTGATAACAGCAGTGGACATTAGATTAGGTAGTAAATCAATCTCAAACCAGTTCAAATAAGAGTCTACCAAAGCTAAGTAATGCTGATTGTTCCACTCAAATATATCCGCGGCTACTGTTGACCAAGGTAGTTCTGGAATTTGACTTAGCTGAAGTGGTTCTTTTTGCAAATGCGGTTAGTACTATTGCATACTGAATAAGAAGAAAGTACTTTGTCAATGTCTTTTACTAGAGAAGGCCAAGATATTAGCTGTCTCACCCTTTTTTTGTAGATTCGGACCTGGGAGTCCACAGTGCAAAATCTAGATATATTCTTGCTGTAAGACAGCAGGAACAACAATTTTAGGACCTTTGAAAATAATACTATCTTCCATCAACATCTCATCTCTGTAAGAAACTTCAGTTGGTACACTAGATTGCTTTGATGGCCATCCATTATTAACGTAGTGGTTGAGCTTTTGCAAAATTGGATCAGTTTTTGTATGATCTCTCAGCTCATCGAGTCTCATGGTAGTAAAATTACACACTTCCATGACATTAAAGTCAAAATTCTCTGCATGAAGCTGTTCCGTTGTATTTCTGGGCAATCTGGATAAGGTATCAGACAGATAAAGGAGTATGCCTTTTGTATAGACCATTTTGAAGTTGTACTTTTGCAATTTGAGCATCATTCGTTATAATATCACTGGAGCCGAATGTACAGGCTTCTTTAAAATAGTAACTAGAGGTTGGTGATCAGTTACAATCTGAATAGCTCGACCATAGATATAATCATGAAACTTAGAACATGCAAATACTACTGACAAAAGCTCTTCCGTAATTTGAGCATATTGCATTTCAGTTTGGGTAAGAGTTCTAGATAAATAAGCTACTGGTTCCCCTCTTGAAGAATAACTGTGCCAAGACTAAATTTTGAAGCATCACAGGAAAGAGTGATTGATTTATTGACATCATAGTATCTTAATGTAGGTGGGGTGGCAGTTTTCTGTGTAAGGTCTTCAAATGCTTTGTTTGCTGTTCCAACCAAGACCATGTAACATTTTTGCGCAGCAGATCTCTAAAAAGTTGCTGTCAACTCACTGAACTCTGGTATAAACTTGATTAAATAGTTGACCTTGCCACTACATGGACTAACAAGATGTAACAGTTCCTAGCCACATAACATGAAAGCACTACTGAGTCTTCGGTTTGAATTTCTTTACCTCCATAAGCAATAAGTTTCACACAACTAGCCACATTGAGTAGTTCACCAGCTCTCACCTTAGCAAATGTGTCTGCTGACATAACATTACACTTTAAACCAGTGTCTACTTTGAGCTGGGTGGATTTACTATTGATCTGGACAGTACAAAACACTTTATTCTTTGCCAACAAATTCACTGCATCAACCTTTGCACCAATTACTGATAGACCATCTACATAGAAAGTAGAATTGCAGCTCTCTATATGATCAACTTGCTTTTTTGAGTGACACTTCTTTATAACTGTGTGAGGCTTACTTGATTTGCAAAACTTTTGAAAATGGTTCCATTTTTTACACTTGTGGCATTGCTGACCTAATGCTAAGCATTTCTCTCTTTTAGACTCATGATTGGCACCACAACTGTGACAGTTAACAATAAAGCTGGAGTTGGATTTTGATGACTCACCCTTGTTCTGCAATGACCATGCTTCTTTCTTAGAACTTGCTGGAAAACTACATGATTTCCCAGAAGAACCAGAAGGGGTTGTAGCTGCCATGTGCTTAGGCCTGCCTCTGTTAGCCACATGTTGCATGCTGTCTACATTTGCTTTGGAGCCTGCTGAAACCATGTTCTTATCACTTGCAAGCATACTTGTGTGCCTTTCTGTAGCTTCATGGATTTGACAAATCTCAATAGCTTTACTCTACATTAAATCAATGTCACGAAGCAAAATCTTTCTCACAGAAGCACTATTAATACCACACACAAGCCTGTCTTATATCAACTCATCTTTTAAGTCACCAAACCAACACATTTTAGCTTTGTTTCTTAGGTCAGTAATACAAGCTGCAAAAGTTTCCCCTAGTTTCTGATCTCTTTTATAAAACAAATGCCTCTTTAATGTAATATTTGTCTGGGGGGTTACACATTTCTCTGAATTTGCACTTCAAACACTCAGGGACTTCCCTTGATTCAGCCTATACAACAATATGATGGTTTTCACCTTCTCCCTCATATACTGCTGGTGCATATACAAATGACTGCTCTCTTTCAATGGCCTCTGACCCAGCTAGGTTTAGCAAAATGAATGTCCTGGTGCATGCATCATTGTCAGAATAAGCTGCTTGTATAAAAATATTGCACTCTTGCTCAAATATTATCCAGTTTTCTGCAACATTCTAATCAAATAGAAGTGGTGAGGGTTTTCGAAATCTGTCTGCCATATTAACAAGTACCAGTGAAGGCTTTTGCAAGTATGCATGAACACACACATATACATATGCCAGAAATTTATGCCAATATTTGTAACTTTGCCCAATAGCACAACAAGCCTCTGAATAACTGAACTTTGTGAAATAAGTCTCTCGAGCACTGTGATACTCTTGAAATTATTGTGCTGTAAGAAATCACCTCTTATTAGAGTAAGAAACATTTCAAAGTAACTGCACTTTGCGAATAAACAGTAAATAGCATGCTGAAACTTCCCCTGAATGGTGGCACTTTGCTAGATAACTCTTTACAGTGCAAGAAACACTCTGTAATGGTGGCACTTTATGAATAGACATATCCAGCACAAGAAACTTTTTGAAATGGCTGTATTTTGACTGTACGTCACAAAATAGTTGCACTTTGCACACAAATAAACCTTCCAGAATAAATGTACAGTAATAAGCACACACTGTAAGCACTTTATACACTTTGAGATACTTCGAATAACTCTAGTTATGCCATGAATACAATGTGAAATAGTAGTTATGCAAAAACACAGTACTTTGCCAAAAAACATGCAGTCACCTTGCTTTATTTATGCTTAATGTGTCATTTTTGCTCTTATTATATTCATTTTGCTTGGTTAATCTCTTTTCATGCCCATTGTACTTTTATTGTGCTCGTTTTACTCTAAATATGCCCGTTTTGCTTTAAACATGCTCGTTTTGCAATTCTGAGGTAATTCCAAACCCCCAAAGTGTTTTTCTGATAATTGTTTTATCAAATATCTCAATTTTAAACATTTTGTTTAATTAATAAGCCTTTTGTGCCTGTCACTTGTTTAATATTGTGGTTTGTGCCCTTGTAATGCTCCATTTTATATTTTGTTATAAACTAAACCATTCATGCAAGTTTTCATTATCTTTGGTTCATTTCTAGCCTTTTTTGTGCATGTTTCTCTTAGTTTACCTTCACTGTTAACTCTGTATCTCATAGCTCTGAAAAGCAGCCTCTGGAATCCTGGTTCTGACACCATGTCGCTTGTCCAGTCAGGATCAAATAGATGAGTCTTTGTGGGTTCTGTTCAGCCAGCTTTATTATGTACAAACACATAAATATTGATGCTTAATAACTTTAACTTATATAAACTTATAAACAAACTAGCTATTGCACTCATACATACTCACTGTCTTGCTGCACTCTCAAAATGGCACTGAAGCTAACACGTGCTTGCAATTTATATGCATGTGCCGTCCTTGAAACGCTTCTTAAGGATAATACCACATGCACTCTGTTCCACATTTGTGCTTGAAAAATTATCCAGAAATGTTCTGTACTCATATGATTAGAACACAGAGTGATAAAAATCTCTTTTTAGTTTCTTAGAATGCATAAAACAGTTTTTATATAAATATCTAATCTCACCACAATCATACTTTAAGCTGTTTTTTAAAACTAAAATCTTAATGTTTTTACATATCTTTATTGCACTGGTAAATGCGTTTTTGCTCTTGTTTGGAGAGTGGATTTAGTAAATCACCATCTGCAATATAAAACTCATCAATATTTCTGACTTTGTCTGTGGACTGGCACCTCTCATAAAGTTCAGTCACTGCATTTTTTAACAGTTTGTTCATATAGATTACTAGAAATGCAGTAAAACTCTCCTTACAAAAATGTCATATACTTTGGATTAAAGTTGGCCCACAGCATAAGGTATGAAGTTTCAGAAAATGCCTTCTTCATAACAAAAAGTGCATTTTAATTTTTCTAGATAAACTTTAATAAAACAATCTTTACTCAAATATATGATGGCACATAAATGAAACTGGAGACACTCCCAGAAGCCAAGTCAAAAATTGTGCCTTTCCAATACCACATCTCTGATAAAATGAAACAAATATAATTTTTTTTCTAGTCTTTAGAACTTGTTTCCTTGTTCCTAAAGTAATCATAAATTACTGATGTATATGATATAATTTATTTCTGATTTTATGAACAAAAAATTAGCCACCAAAGAAGCTGTTGACATTACCACAGATATACTCATTCCCTGGCTCTTTCTCAGTTCATCACTTCATCTACCATCTGAAGTGCACAATTGTTACATTATTATAAGCACCATTGTCATGTCCTATGACATCTTGGCAGACGATCCTCCCAACACAAATGCTTCCAGCTATGAATATGTAATTTCGTTATCATCAGTTATTGATCACTGTCTGACAGTTGGCACACAAGTTAAGGTCAAGAGGTGTAGTTCATGTACTATAGGGTTTGATTCACTCAAGTGTCATTTCCCTCTTGTATGATCTTGGAAAATCATGTAACAAGCCATTGTTTCTGGTGTGCCCTTGAAAAGTGGCTGTGTGGCCAGTGGGTCTACCTGATTATAAATAGGATAGGTTGGGGCGTTGGTATAATGGTTATGGCTTTTACCTCACAAGATACAGGATTTGATTCTTGTCTTTTAAAGGGAAATTCAGTAGGCTTAAAATGGTCCACAAGGGCAGCTAGCCTAGTACTTATGTATGAATCTATGAATTCCATTTGTTTTTGCAGTATTTATGGTATAATGGTTAAGGATTTACCTCACAAATATAAGGTATTGGGTTTGACTCTTGTTTCTGAGGGAAATTGGCTAGGCTTAAAATGGCCTACAAGGGCAGCTAGCCTAATACTAACCTATGAACTTACATTTTAATCCAGAGCTTATTTAAACAATCCTGTATTTGATTTTGATTGATCATGTAGTAGCCTGGTAAGAGAAGTTTTTATTTAAATTTATATTTATTTTTTACCACTGTTTTCACTGTTTGTAATAATGAAGGGATAGGTTGTTGACAAAAACAGTTACTTTGATTTATATTTTGTTGTTTTACCTTTAATTTTCACTGTTGTTAGAAAGGTTTTAGACAGGAAACCTATAGCCACCCCAAGGGCCTTAGTCAGCAATAAATACACAAAATGCAGACAGGACAATGCAGAGCTTATCTAAACAATCCTGTTTTGGTTTGACATTTTTTATCTTTACTGTTAAAAATAGTTGCAACTGCTAGTGATAGTGAACACGCGATGTAAAGGAATTCCAGCTTTTTGTGACTTTTACAACTTGTATGGTAAAAGTAACAACTTTTACTGTAGATAATTTAATATTTAGTTCTATATTTTTTTAATGATTTTTCTCATAGAAGTTGATTTAAATTCTCTTTGAATCTGCCATAACTGACTTTGATTATTCTTTTCTTTTAGGATTCTTTACTTGTTTGCAGCTGAAATTGTATTCCTTAAATGAGTATGACATTACTGCTTTGCTAAAGCACAATTATCTTGTACAGTGTATTAAATGCTACATATATTTAAAATTAACATCTCATAACACTAGAAATCTGTGTTCCTCATATCAAAAATTGGATGATTTGCTTACCATTAGTAGCAGCAAATGTAGACTCACTGATGACAATTGCATGTGTGCAATTGGCACAGCTTGGAGAACTGTTGTTACATATATTAATGACTGGAGTGATGAGATAAATAATGTTAGCAAAGAGCAAATAGAACACATTTAAGAAAGGAAATGTCTATTGACTGTATAGATAATTCAACCACTATTGAACAAGATAACACTACTGACAACATTGGGAATTCTGGATACAAGTTGCAGCAATATAAGGATTCAGAGAGTATGGAAGAAAATAAAAAAGAAAGGAAGAAGTTCAAAACAAATAATAAGGGAATGATAACATTTTTCTATCAAAAACCCTTCAGTCTGCAAAAAATGCCATCATTTTTCCAAAAGAGAAGGTAGAAAACAGATGCAAGGGGCAGGTAAAAATGACGAAATCAAAATTGACCATGTAAGAATTGAAAAACATTACTGTAAGAAAAAAGAGGAGAAAGACATTTACAAAATGTTTCAAGCTGTGGATGCACAAATCCAGTTGGATGAGAATTGTATGTTTGCATACTTAACAAGCAATGTGAACAGTGGGATTAATAAGACTAATAATGATCAAGATAATTACTTCCTAACAATTGATTGAGCAGATATTATTGATTAGAAGTTGATGATTCTTCAGATCTGGTCAGAAAAGATATTCTTGTAATTGGAGATTCAATTATTAGAAGAAATGATACTTACCTTGAAGAAAAGATAATGAACATGAAATACTGTTGTGCTTGCCAGGAGCAAAAATGGAGGATGTGAGACAAGCCTTAGAATGCCTTAATGTAAGGAAGTATTGATCTGTTTTTATTCATGTCAGTGCAAATGATCGCATCCACAAGGACTTTCTGACTGTTAGCAGGGAACTTACAGCCATCTTAGATAGCATCACTTGTACAGGTGTTTTGACATATTTTTCTCAAATCACATATAGAAAAGATAGCCAGGTCACTGTGAATGAAAAGATTTTTTTGGTTAAACAGTTGCATGAAAAAGGCCCATTTTAAAAAATGGTAATGTGTAGGGTATCAAACCTTATTTTTAGGCACACATGTTCAGACAGGATGTTATGCACTTGTCAAGATCAGGGAAGAGAATTTTTGAAGCAAATATTTTGCAATATTTCATTAACAAAAGGTGGGGATTTTTGCCAGGTCTAAAATTTTAGTCACAGACAGCAGCATTTAATATATCTCTGACGGTTGTTAATGCTATAAGCTTTAATAATATATATTTTTATTGAAAAATTTGCTACATTCCCACAACACTGAAGTTGCTATTATTTGTGAAACGTGGTTAAAGGATAATGATTGAAAACCAGTTATGTCAGGGTATTGCTGTAACAGACATTCTAACATTGTGTCTCCATATTGGCAACCTATTTACAGATATCCTACAGAAACAGTTTGCTAGGTGTAGCTGTAGTACACAAAACCCTGAACTGGAGTCCAACCCTCCCTGAAATGGATGCACACTCAGTATAGAAGGTCATACTGGGCATGTTCCTACACTTAGACCACAGTGGACTACAGATATTGGTTATCCGCAGCTATCTGTGCACACACACCTAATTGTACACCATTGATACTTCACACACACGCATTGAATAGGAATACACTCAAATATCTAAGGCCAACACAATATAATATGTCAAACATAAACACAAAGAGACATGGGGAAGATAAAGATAGCGACAGAGAGAATCCTATTATGAGGCCTGTCCCACCCACTACACATCCCATAGGCCTATATCACATGATGTGCTGATGGCATTCACTGTAGAAATGCCTTTGGTTAGCCCTCAGCCCTAAAGTGTCAGTGGTGCTTGTGATAACTGTGTAACACTACAGTACAAATAGGTATCCATGTAGCAATTGCAATCTCAGTCCTGTCAAATGTAAAGTTGTGTGTGAGTGTGTGTGTGTGTTTCTAGATGAATGTGGTTCAGGCCATTCATACTCACTAAACCTCCCTTACCCCTCACTGCTGCTGATGTCACTCACCTTCAAAGATACCTTTGGACAGCTCTCCAGCATATAAGCTCTATGGCATTTGCAATAACTGTGTAATACTATAGTGCAGCAAACTAATTAGGTAGGAGTTCCAATCCTGATCCTGGCAGCTGTGTAAATGTGAGTGTTTGTGTGAGAGAGTGTGTGTATCCTTGTCCAAACCTGATTTTGTGGTCATTCATATTTACAACACTTCCCTTACCCCTCCTTTAGCACTGCTGCTGATGTCACTTGTGGTCATTCACACTTACAACACTTCCCTTAAACCTCCTTTAGCACTGCTGTTGATGTCACTCATCTTCAAAGATACCTTTGGACAGCTCTCCAACATATAAACTCCATGGCACTTGAGATAACTGTGTAATGTTGCAAGTTAGTTAGGTAGAAGTTCCAATCCTGATTCTGGAAAACTGTGTAAATGTGAGTGCTTGTGTGAGAGAGTGTGTGTATCTTTGTAGAGACCTGATTTTGTGGTAATTTACACTTACAGCACTTCCCTTACCCCTTGTTTAGCACTGTTGCTGATGTCACTCAACTTCAAAGATACCTTTGCACAGTTCTCCAACTTGTAAGCTCTGTGGCACATGTGATAAATGCAGAACAATGCAGCAACGATAACTACATAGGTAGGGGTTTGAATCTCATTCGTGGCAAGTGTTTGTGTGTGTACATATATCTACATATATATGTCTGTACCTTAAAGACTTTGGCTCCATTTACACCCAGTACATATCTCAATGCCTGACTTTAGCAGTCCTGCAGATATCATCCACCTTAGAAGTACCTGTTAGCAACCCTAAACCATATAAGGTCAGTAGTGCATGTGGTAAATGTGTAACATAATGGTCCGAAAAGATAGTTAGATAGAGGTTTGCACCTCACCAGATATCATCCACCTTAGAAGTACCTGTTGGCAACCCTAAACCATGTAAGGTCAGTGGTGCACGTCGTAAATGCGTAACATAATGGTCCAAAAATATAGTTAGATAGAGGTTTGAACCTCACCCCTGGCAAATGCAAAAGTGTGTGTAGGGTAAAATATTTTGTGGAATCTCTCACCCATTACATCACCCAATGCCAGTATTTACAAGGGCAGGTGATCTTCCTCACCTTAGAAGTACATCCTATAAGCTCTGTGGTCCATGGGATAAATGCATTTTGCTGTAGTAGCAATACATTGCTAGGTAGGGGTTTAAAACTTAGTACTGGCAAGTGTGTGTGTGTGTGTGTGTGTGTGTGTGTGTGTGTGTGTGTGTGTGTGTGTGTGTGTGTGTGTGTGTGTGTGTGTGTGTGTGTGTGTGTGTGTGTCAGTGTGATTGTGTAATAACAGGATACATTGTGGGTGGGTTTTGCTAAATTATTATGTTGAGGACCTAGTGTAGGTCCCAATGTCCATATTACAAGGCCAACTTTTGTCAAACACTGTAGAGGTTGGTATAGACAATCCACAGCCCTAAATGTCTAGTCCCATGTGCAATGACTATGTGACAGTATGTATTATTGAACAATATAAGCAACCCTTCTAATACTCAGAGACCACTCTCCACCCACGAATCATACACAAACACACTTGGCTAGGCAACAACCACTATATTGGCAGTTCCCCTGCATATTGACTCATAGATAGTACCCACGGTGTGATTGCAGTGGACTACATGCCTGTTGACCACAACAGTGCCACTGACAACAGAAAATTCTTTGATGTGTTACATCTCCTGACTGAGTGTGTGTTATCCAGCAAGTAAAGGGACATGGCACCCTGTTCCATCCCCTCAGTAGGCAAATAAATGTGTACAGTGGCCCTTCTTTCGCCAAGTTCCCCACTGGATGCCTGCAACAACTGTAGAGTCTGCAAATGTACTCCACAAAGGGAATACCATGCCTTATACACATGCCATGTATGGACAGATGCCAATAACTCCAATGAATACCCATATCATACTGTCAATGTAGGTGCAATCACTACCACAGTTACATAGCCAGGTCTCACAAAACAAGGTCAGGAATGCTATATCAGAGACCTCAAGCACACTTACACACTTCAAAGAACATGCATGTGGGACATGTGCACAACCCAGACACTGTCCATGTTGTGGAATATAAATCACATACATGTGAAGCAGTTCACATCACTGGCCACCCACAATAGAAATCTGGATGAGTGGATGGGGAATACAATACCCACCTCTGGGGACCATTCCAGCGACTATTCTCCTGAGCCACACTGGGGGCTATTTTCATGTGGCCTGATGCCAGGGTATTCCCTTGGGATAGCCTTGTACAGCCTTCAGGCCCATTCACCTACTACACACCTATGAAGCAATGAATCTATGGATCTCAATACTGGCAAGTGTGTGTGTGTGTGTGTGTGTGTGTGTGTGTGTGTGTGTGTGTAGTAATCCCAGTGTGTTTGGTTGATGAATATCCCCTGTGGCTGTGGTTACTGGCAATTGGAGGTGTGTCCAAACCAGAACGTGTACCATTCTCCATTCTAAAAGAGATGATGTAAATCAACATATACCTATCTACAACCCTCAGCCCTATAATCTGTGAGGCATATGCAATCACTGTCTTACAGACCAGGGATTACCGTGCACATACTGTACCCTGTCTATGACATGGTGGATGTGTTACCACATTGCCATACCCCATGGCCTTGCTGCAGGGCCACATCCTGGTGACACACAGATGCCTAGAATGGAAATGGGATACAGCATGTGAGAACACATTCACTCAGCACTTGACTTGTATGGGGAGAGAGGTGTAAAGCTGGCACTGAATGCATTGCCAAGACTGTGGCCAGTATCTGTTGTCTCAGGATAGGTATTAGCATTGTGCTATAATTCCCAGAACTTGTGCTTAATGCTGTATAGGTTGTTGATGTAACTATCAAAGGTTGTTGTGACTGTCATCAGTGTCTGCTGCATCCCTGCTGTCATACATGCCTGTTGGGGATTCCATGAGGGATCCAAAGTTGTGTTTGAGGCTAATAAGGGAGTTCAACAGTCATGGAACACCATCTTTCCCTGCAACAGTGTCATTCCTCTGATGTACACTTTAGTGATGGCAGGGGACCATCACATTGTCTCCCAGTGTTTGGAGGACAGTGTCTGGGTACTGCTGACTCTGGCTAGTACTATGAATTCATGTACCTGTTCGTACAGTGCCTACCTGTATAATTCCACAGTCATGCAGCCATTTCCCATTGCCATGGGTGCAGTGAAGATATCCACCCCTGTTTTCATCGCTACAAAGTCAGCTATGGAGAGGTTTTGCCAGGTGGTTATCTTTGTGAGGGGTGTGGCTGACATGTTGATTTTCATGTTGATTACAGCCTGTGTGAATCTTGCCATGCAGGGATTGACATTTATAGATGAGCAACAATCCCGTATTTAAGTGGTCAGCACAGGTCAAGGTTGTTGCATCCTCTACCAGGGGTCAGTATGAGCTGGTCTAGGGCAATGGAAATGATGAATCCCAGAAGTGTTGGGCCACTGTACTGGCACTTGGCTACATTCCCCAGGTGATGGAGGGGTAGCTGAAGACACATGTACTATGTCACTGTTGTACAGGACAATCATAGATGGCAGGGTGTTGAGGAATGTGCATTGACAGTCTGGGGACATAGATGTGGACCCATAGCAGGCTATGGTGTAGATTGCACTATTACCCCAAGGCAGTTGTACCAGAAGTATCACCAATGCATTATGATGGGATACTATTCTGGAGGTATTCCTATCCATAAAGAATATGGGGACAACACCACCTGTGGAGGTGTGGTGTGGTCCATGTTTTGGGGTTGACAGTTGTAGAATGCATCATAGCCTGATACTGCAGGTCTGCTGTCTGCTGCTGCTGTGAACCACCTCTCCGTTACAGCAGACATGTGTCCTCCACTCCAACGACTGTTATGAGTAACTGCATCCTGAAAGTTAGATGTCCACTGTTGAGCAGCATGGCCCTCAGATTGCATACATATGTAGCTGTTATGGTGGTAATAACATTAGGAACCTTGCCTAATAAGGCACCATGGGGTGGCATGACACTTAACCAGTACCTGTCAACCCAGTGGTGACAAATGTAGGACATCCATGGCAAGTCATTGGGTTCTGTCAATCATGTCATCCCAATCAGAGAGATTCTGGATTTCCTGAGAATGATACATAACACATAAGCCAATGTTGCAGTCAATCATCTGTTGATAGTACCGCAGCATCATTCTGGGTGACTGGACCACATAATTAGAGAGTTCAACCATGTCTCCTGTCATGTAGTCCAGGGAGGTGTGTCCCAAGTCATTCACACCCACATGGATATGGAGTGATACACATAGTTGTTGTGGAGTGACATGACTAGCTGAGTCATGTGTTAGATGCTGACATGTGATAGATATTTGGCTGTTACCTGCTCCATATTTAACTTAGTGAGTGCAATGTGTGTGCCTCAGTATTGAGTTACCCATGATCACTGTATTGTGCAAGGTGGTTAGCCTTAGGAGCTTAGCATGGAGGCACACTGTGTAGGTTAAATATGTGTCCCTTGGCATGTGCCACGTCGCAGTGTCTGAGTGGGTGTCTGCCTTGCTGGTCTGTGCTGCTTGGGTAAATGTCCATTGAGTGCCTCTGGGAAGGTGGGTGTGTGGCTTTTTACTGTATGTCATGGCTGTCAAAGTGGGTGTCATGGTGAGCTACGTGTTCCACGTGGTATGGTGCAGGTGTTGATCTTATCCTCTTGACCTGCTAGTCCAGTCTTTGCTGGAGAGTGCATATGTCCACATTGGGTGATATATGGGTAACCCTCACAGGTCTGAGTGTTTGGAGTTTAAAGGGAGGGTTGCCTGTGTACATGAGGCAGTTGCAACAGTGCCACAGAATGGACAAGTGCACTAGGTTAATGGGTGAAAGCACAGATAACTGCCCTTCAATCACGCCAGGAGGGGTGGACATAACTAGTAAATACTGGGGCTACATCTGTGATGACCGAGTACTGCCGACAGCTGCCAGGTGTGCCACACTTCTTGATACAATAACCTAGTGAATTCCCAAGCCACAATGCTAGTTGAAGTGCAAGGCAAAAAGAATTAGCATGATATACGGGTGGAACAGAAGGCAGACTATCTGCCACCTGTGATACTTTACCACAGCTGAACAGTTGTCAGCAGCTTTGGCCATGTGAAAGTTTAGAAAGCTCTATATCACATGCAGTAACTGTGTAACACTATCGTAGACATACCAAGATAGGCAGAGTTCTAATCCCAGTACTGACATGTGTGTGCGTGTGTGTGTATGTGTGTGTGTGTGTGTGTGTGTGTGTGTGTGTGTGTGTGGGAGTATGTGTGTGTTAATCATGGACTGTTTGGTTCATACCATTTTTGACCTGTGTGCTTTCCTTCACTACAGTTTAGTAGACCTGTTGATGTCATCCACCTTAGAAGTACCTTTGGAAGAGGTGGAAATGTATAAGCTCTGTGGCATGTCTGATAACTGCATACCACTATAGTAGACATACCTAGATAGGCAGAAGTTCTAATCCTAGTAATGGCAAGTGTGTGTATGTATCCGTGTAATCATGTACTGTTTGGCTCATACCATTTATGACCTGTGTACTTCCCTTTACACTTCCCTTCACTCCAATTTAGTAGACCTGTTGATGTCATCCACCTTAGAAGTACCTTTGGAAGAGATGGAAATGTATAAGCTCTGTGGTGCTTATGACAACTGCATAGCACTATAGTAGAAATACCTTGACAGGAAGGCGTTCTAATCTCAATACTAGCAAACGTGTGCAGGGGTATGTATTTGTGTGTGTGTGTGTGTGTGTGTGTGTGTGTGTGTGTGTGTGTGTGTGTGTGTGTGTGTGTGTGTGTGTGTGTGTGTGTGTGTGTGTGTGAGACTCATGTACTTTCTGCTCATACAATTTGTGACCTGTATACTACCCTTTACACTTCCCTTCACTCCAATTTAGTAGACCTGTTGATGTCATCCACCTTAGAAGTACCTTTGGAAGAGGTGGAAACTTATAAGCTCTGTGGTGCATCTCATAACTGTGTAGCACTGTAGTAGGAATAACTAGCTAGGCAGGAGATCTAAACCTAATGCTGGCAACTGTTTGTGTGAGAATCATATCATGTGTGGCTTATACCATTTTGATGTGTATACCATACACGGCTGGTGACCAACTCCCCCTGCCATTACTTTATATAGTGTGGTAACAGCATCTGCCTCACATGCAGCAGGTTAAATCATTGTACAGTCCTCTGTATAGATGTGTCTGGAATATCCATATGTTTGAAACCTATACGTAGTCGGAGGTGGTCTGTGTGCCTTAACAATGCCCATGTATGTGATATTATAGCCAAATAGCTAACAGTGAGTGTACTGACACACACGATAGCATGAGGTATTATACCTGGCTGAAACATCATGCTGATAGGATGTCTGCCGCCCTCACAGGTGGCGAGCCTTGTGGGTGCAATACATGAGACCAGATGCTTGGTTTTACAAGTGAACTGCATCTGTTATAGGTTCATAGGTTCATAGGCTGGTACTAGGCTATTGGCCCTAGTGCCTATACAAGCCTAGCCATAACAATTCCCTTGCTATTACTTCCCTGGTCCCCTATCTAACAGGGTGACTGAAATGATCCCTGGGATGAATTTTCTATTTCCCATCCAATCGTCAAGGTTCTTTTTGAAGAGGGCCAAAGAGGTGTTCAGCTTGACATGCATGGGCAGTCTATTCCAGAGTTTGGGGAGTCTCTGGGTCAGGAACCTATCCCTCCAGCATGTTTTGTTCATTGTAATGACCAGGTTTAGATCCCTGGAGCATGTGGCTCTGAGGGATTGGGATTTCTTTAAGTGTAGCATGTCCAACAGCTCTGGGTTTGACATGGCCTTGACTGTTAAGCAGAGATCGCCTCTGAGCAGGCGATATGCGACAGAGTATAGCTGGAGTTTTTTTAGATTGTCAGCATAGGGCATCTGCTTTAGGTGTAAGATTCTTTTAGTGAGGTATTTCTGTGGGCTTTCCAGTTGTAGCAGATGTCTTGTGAGGTACATACCAAATGAGGCATTGTACTCTATAATGGGTCTAATGAGGGATAAGTACAGTGGGACAATGACCTCCTTTTTTCTGGATGAAAAGCCCTTAATGATGAGGTATGCCATACAGAAGGATTTCCTGACTGTTGTGGTGATGTGGTTATAGAAGGTAAGACCACTGTCCACTTGTGTCCCTAAGCCCCTTATCACACTTTTGGTGTTTAGTGTACTGCCACTTATGTGGTAATTTATGGGTACATGTTTTTTCCCAAAGGGAGTAACTATACATTTCTTTGCATTGAGCTTGAGCCCATGGCTCTGGCACCAAGCATCTGTTTCTGTAAGGCCCTTTTGTAGAATATCCACATCATTTGGGGATTCAATAATGGCTCCCAGTTTGCAGTCATCTGCAAATTTTGCTAGCCAGAGTCCCTTAGTGCTGGCCTGTACTTCAGAGAAGTAGATTCCAAACAAGAACGGTCCCAGGACTGAACCCTGAGGTACTCCACTTGTCACTTGTCTGGAGCTGGATTTTGAGTCAGCTACTTTTACAGTGCAGGTTCTATCAGTAAGTCAGTTGGCAGCCCATCAAGTGATGTAGGGATTAATGCCCGGCTTAGTAAGTTTATCTGTGATTCCAGAGTGGGGGATGGTGTCGCAGGCCTTGGAGAGGTCCAGATAGGCTGTGTGAACCGCCTTGCCCTCATCCATGGCTCTGGATACTGATTCAAAGAAGTCAATCAGGTTGAGGAGACAAGATCGTTCCTTTACAAAACCAAACTGGGTGGAGGCCAGTGTTTGAAGGTTTCCATTGTCTTTGTTTATAAGTTCCATGATAATGCGTTCTATGCCTTTGCAGATCAGGCTCATCAGACTGATGAGATGATAGTTCCCGGGATCCAAGGAGGATCCCCCCTTGTGGAGTGGGATAACTGTAGCTATGCATCACTCATTGGACATGAAGCCTGAGGTGAGGCTATGATTAAGCATGACACTTAGGTGAGGGGCCAGTTCATTTTGTAGTTCATACAGAAAAAGCCCGGTATGTCATCTGATCCCATGGATGCTGTATTCTTAGCTTTGGAGAGTGCATTTTTTACCTGTGTGGCTGTGATTACCAGAATTTGGCAATCTTTTGGTATTGAGCTGGGCCCTTTAGGGGGTGAGAGGGAGGGAGGGTGAAGTTGGCACTGAATCAATCTGCCAGGATATTGGCAATATCCTTGGGATCAGTATATTTAATGCCATTCTATTGTAGCTCAGAACAGATCTGAGCATTGCCATTTAGATTATTGACATAACTATAGAATGCCTTGTGGTTGTCTTGGAATCTTTGGCAATTTTATTTTCATAGCTAGCTTTGGAGGATTTTATGCGGGATCTCTGCTTCTTACCGAGGCTTGTAAGGGAGTATTTTGCATCCTGGGATTTTCCTCTTTTCTGCAGCAGTTTCTTCCTTCCATTGTATAATTAGTTTATGGCAGGGGACCACCAAATTGGCTTCTTTTTTTGGAGGAGAGCATCTTGGTTCTATTTGGAATGTCACGATTCATGCATGCGTGGATGTGCTCGTACAGTGCTTTATTGTAGGATTCAGCAGTCAAACTTTCAGTTCTCGTCTGCATGGGTGTCATGAAGTTTCCCACTTCTGACTTGAGTAGCATGAAGTTAGCTTTGGAGAAGTTTTTTATGTTTTCCCTACTGGGGGTGGGGGTGGTATGTGGACATCAAGGGTGATTAACTTATGGTCAGACCTGACCAATGAGGGAGTGACCACTGGTGTGGAGCATCGATCTCCCATGTTGGTAATGACCAGGTCTAGTATATTTGAGCCCCTGGTGGGACTATGGATTAGTTGATCCAGGGCATTGGAATGTATAAATTCCAAGAACCGTTGGGCAAAGGTGTTGGTGCCCGAATAGTTTTCCCAATTAATGGCAGGAAAGTTGAAATCACCCAGTATTAGGGTGTTTGGTTGTATCTTAATATTTTCAAGTATGTTTAGAAAGGTGTAGTGAGAATTTTGGGGCATGGTGGGGGATCTGTAGCAAGCTACAATTTGGATTGCAGTCTTACCTAGTATTAGTTGTACCTGTAGAATTGCAAATGCATTGTGTTGGGCAACTAGCCTGCAGGTGTGAATATCCTTGGTGTGAATATGGACACTTCTCTGCCTTTAGTGTTTCAGTCCTGGTTTGGTGGCCGAAAAGTGTGGTAAGAGTTGTAGCCTGGTATTGCAGGGGTGCTCTCTGGAGCCTTGAACCAGGTCTCAGTTACTGCACTGACTATGGGTCACATTAGGCTGGAAGAGGTGTGAACTGTCATACTGTGGTCTTAATTAGTATGTAACAGGAGCACCTTGCATCTTAAGAGGTGTTTCCACAATTTATATCCACTTGTATACCAGTAATGTGTCACGCATGACCTTACCTTAGGCCGTTTGTCCAGCACAATTTGCTGGCCTCTGTCCAGACGTTTTGGCACTGACAAGCTGTAAGGTATGCTACAGGAATCTTGAGTTCATGTCAGATAGGCTCCAGTGGTGACCACTGTGATGCAATACAGTTACCCCAGCACAAGTGAACATGCACAACAAGCAATATAGCTATTACATAAAGCAATATAGCTATTACTGATGGTTGTGTGCATGGTAAATTGCATGGACTTCACATGCCTGGGGTATTGCCAGGCAAGAACAGAGCAATGTCATGCTCACCAACTTCATGCTGCTGTCCCATATGTAGACCAGAGGGTCCTAGGCAATTGTGAGAGGGAGTTATTGTCAGCAGACCCACATGTAGCCTTGGTACAGGATGGAATGCAGCATGTCTGCACATCTACAGTACTAACCACAGTAATACACAATGTCCTATCCTCACCATAGATGTGCACCTCTGTGCAATAAAAAACCTAATCCACAGCTGCAGTCAGACCTGACACATGCATGTAGATACAATACAGATACATGTATGTCTGATACATTAGTGTACTAATCCCCACTGGGCCCTTACCTACATGCTCATCATCCAGTGTGTGTGTGCAGCCTACCTCCACAATGCTTTCCTCAGCATCATGGCTTGTGCATTCGGCGTGTGGCCAAAGTGTGGTGAGAAGCTCCTTTGTGGGTGTCATTGGGGGCTGTATGGCTGGGCTCCCACCTGTGTCTAGCCGGTCCCTCATTACAGCAGCAGCCAATTGACGGGCATGGCATTTGAGGTTGGTGGCCCAATGGTGCACATGCTCATAAGTTCTGCTGTGCAGGCCAGCACTTCCCATTTCTATTCTGATCAACCAATCCATCTCAGAAGGATCCATCCCAGCAATATAGAAAATATCACATTATACCTCTCCATAAAGGAGGTTGTTGTATGTCTGGCTATTGTGTATGGCCTATCATGATTTTGTAGCAGTGTACTGTTCACTTATTTATTTGGACTGTGTGGGGGGAGCAGATGTGAGTGTTTTGGCTGCTTCTGTATCCAACTGTGCATGCTGCCCCAGTTGTGGGTAGTCTATCAGCAGCATATGTTTGTATGAACATTTTAATATATGTATGTATGTTTGTATGTATATATAGGTTCATAGGTTGGTACTAGGCTATTGGCCCTTGAGCCTATACAAGCCTAGCCATAACAATTCCCTGGATATTTCTTCCCACAGTATTTACTTCCCTGGACCCCTGTCTAGCAGGGTGACTGACATGATCCCCGGGGTGAATTACCTTTCTCCCATCCAATCGTCAAGGTTCTGTTTGAAGAAGGCCAAGGAGGCGCTCTGATATGTATGGGCAGTCTATTCCAGAGTATGGGGAGGCTCAGGGTCAGGAACCTATCCCTCCAGCTTGTTTTGTTCATTGTGATGACAAGGTTTAGATCCCTGGAGTGTGTGGCTTTGAGGGATTGGGATTTCTTTAAGTGGAGCATGTGCAAGAGCTCAGGAGTAGACAATATGCCAGAGTATAGCTGGAATTTTTTTTAGATGGTCAACATAGGGCATCTGCTTTAGGCCTGTGATTCTTATATATATATATATATATATATATATATATATATATATATGTGTGTGTGTGTGTATGTAATATATATATATATATATATATATATATATATATATATATATATATATATATATATATATTTGCACCTCCCACAACATATACCCTTCCCCTCCTGTCTTTCACTCCATAATAGACTATACCTCAACCCACTTGCTGCTACAACAAAATATTCTAACTTCACCCCCCCCCCACTGGTACTAGCTGGTGTACACTATTATCCACTATCTAATAGACCAGAAAACTGTACTCCCATGCATTTTACTAAAAACACCCTACAATATGTACTCCTCCAAGAGTAACATCTATGCATTTCTAACTGCATCCACCATATTACTGCCTCTCCTACTCCTCCTTCTTATACTCAAATCACTTAACATCCACTTACACCCAAAACATATCTCCCCTACAAACCCAAATTGCTATAGCCCTATAAATAATCACCAAGCCTTCGCTATTTTTCCATCTATCTTCTCATTAAATACTCCCTTACCAAAAATACACTTACCCAACTCACCCCTACCAAACACAAAACCAAATACTACACCCCCACTGCTAATATGCTCAAACTCATCTACCTCCACAAAAACATTCTCTTAGCTGGAGACATCCATCCCAACCCTGGTCCAACACACTCCACTGCTAGCCCTCCTAACCCCAAAGTTAATAATCTCCCAAATAAACATCTTTCCTTCAATTCAATAAACACTAGGAGTATCCTGAACAAAGTAAGTGAACTACATACTTGAATCTCCCACCATGCTCATGATATCCTTGCTCTGACTGAAACCTGGTTGAAATCTCAAAACCAAGACATAGAGGTCTTGCCCTCTGGCTATAGCATACAATGTCTAGATCGACCAGAAAGGAAACGTTGCTAACCTACACTCTAACCACCTTACCATTTCTAACTTTACTTTTACATCCCAAGCCTTCTCCCCAGCCAAAATTTTATCTGTAAACCTAAATATTAATAGCCATTCCACTATCACCATTGTATCAATTTACATTCTACGGGGTGATAATATCCCCCTACTGGAAAATATGCTTGCACATATCTCCCAACACATCCCAAATGAAACTATCATTCTTGGTGATGTCAACATTAATTGGCTGCCTCTCTCCTCTCAAAACTCACAACACCTTAATCTCTATGGCTTTACTCAACTCATGTCTGATCCCACTTATTTCAATAACTCCCATACAGCCTCATCTTTCCTTGACTGGATTCTTGTCTCTCACCTTTCCAAATACCATAACCCTGAAATGCTACCAAATTCCCTAACTGATCACTGTGCAGTAAAAATACTAAGATACACATCCCATCAATCAAAACCTCAAAGATTTATCAAACTAACAAACTTTAATCCTGAAACTCTCAAATCTTTACTATCAAAAGTGAACTGGAATCCCTTAAAACTACTCCCCTTGGATGAAGCTGTCCACTTTTTTAACTCCACTTTCCTTATTATTTTAAATTCTCTGGCACCCCTTAAAACAGTCTGCATAAAGTCTAACATATCCTCATGGCTGACCATAAACACATGTGCACTAATAAAAAAAAAGACAGAGCATGGAAAATTTGGACTACAACTAAACATCAACCATACCTCCAGCAATATAAAGAACTTAGAAATCTTGCCAAAAGTCACATAAATAAAGATAAGAAAAACTTCTATAATAATCCATCTTCTACCTTTAAATCCAGCACTAAAAAGTTCTGACACTCTGTAAATCAAATACTACACCCAGGTACACAAGCCTCCCCTAACCCGCATCCTGACAAAACACATGAGGAAACTGCCTCCATATTTAACAACTACTTTATAGAATCAATATCCAAATTACTAAATCAAGACACAAACCATCCCACCAACAATAATAGACCTAATAGCTCAAACTCTTCCACCAGTAGTAACCCTACCACTAACTTCTCCCTCAAGCCTGTCTCCACTAACTATATTAAAACTCTACTATCTAAATTAAAACCTTGCTCTACATCCATAGACAACATTTCCCTCTGCATTCCTTCAGGCTGTTGCTGAGGTTCTTGCTTTCCCAGTTTCTATTCTAATAAACTGCTCTATTACGGAATCCACAGTCCCTTCCATCTGGAAGCAATTTTACACCATTCCAATACACAAAGGAGGAAACTCCACAGATATAACTAATTTTAGACCCATAGTCATACTCTTACCACTCTCCAAAATTCTGGAAAAATGTATACACAATCAAGTCTTACACTACCTTCTGCAAGAAAATCTACTCACACCTACCCAACATGGCTTTCGTCCCATGCACAGAACTATAACAGCTCTCCTGTCTTTCCTAAACTCTGTATCACTAGCTAGAGACAGTAACAAACTTATTTCCTGTCTCTTCATTGAACTCTCTAAAGCCTTTGATACAGTATCTCATAAACTTCTCCTTAAACTAGCAAACATACACTTCTCTCCATCCACCATATCTTGGTTTAACAGCTATCTCGCTGATAGACTCTAATCATTCAAATGGCTCTCAGCTTTCTCCCCTCTTCTTCCTATTAAAATGAGTGTTCCACAAGGCTCCATCCTTGGGCCACTTCTTTTTAACATCTTTACCAACCTTCTCTACTCTTCCTGTCATGGATCCTCACTGATACAATATGCAGATGATTCTACACTTATTATTATTGCTGGATCACCAACTCAACTAAAATCAGACACATAGTCCTCTTTTAACTCTGTAGAAAACTGGCTAGCAGAAAACCAACTTATCCTTAATCCAAAGAAAACCAAATTACTACCCTTTCTCCCTAAAAACCTTAACCACATAAAGTCTTCCTTTTCCATACCGTCACAAAATAATACTTAAATACAGTTGGACACCAGTACAAAACTCATAGGTGTTACCACTGATGATAGACTAACCTTTGATTTACACATCAGTAATTGTATCCGAAAAACACATCTCAAGCTAGGTCTCCTCCATAGAAACCAAAAATATCTTACTAAAACAGCAAAACTAACCGTTTCAAATGCCTACCTCTTACCCACTTTACTTTATAGCTCCCAAATTCTCACCACCCTCAACACTGGACTACTAAACAAGTTAGAAACAACTTATAACAGGATTGCCAGATTTGCTGCCCAACATTCTTACAAGTCCCATCACTGTCTCTCACTAAAAGAACTACATTGGCTAGAATTACCTAACCTGCTTCAGTATAATCAGTTTCAGATTATTCATTCCATTCTGTACAAACCCTCTTTCTGTCCAACTATCTCATCTCTAATCTCTCATTACCTACTCACTAGATTACTCCGCAGTTCTAAACAAGGCCTACTAAAAATCTACAAACAAAGGACCAAAATGGGTCACCTAGTCTATAGCTTTAACCCTTTCAAGGCCTGGAAGAGCCTCCCACTAGATATAAGATCCCTTGAACACGCCAATCAATTCAAAACCGCTATAAAAAAATACCTTCATGAAAAATGGACTTGCCAATGTAATTATCCCCCATAAACACTCCCCTATAACCTTCTACTTCCCTTTTCTCTTCCTTCCCTTCAATAAACAAACTTACTACTTTATCTTCTCCTCTTGGTACATCACTGCACAAACATAACTAGTATAATATTTCAGCTATGTAACTATTGCACTATTATGTATATAATATGTAATTATGAATGTACCCCTCTGATGAATGTATTTCACTTGCCACAGTTTAATGTATGGCACTGTAAAGCAAAAATGTGAGGTACTGATGAATGTATTCTGTGGCACTGTAATGCAGTAATCTGTGGTACTGATGAATGTATTTCTATATGTATTCAATATGTAAAATTTCTATTTTCTGTTGGAGCTTTTCTCCTTGGGCCTCCGCTGAAATTGGGCATTTGTAGCCCAGTCGGGCAAACCCAGTCAACAAATATAAAATAAAATAAATAATAAATAAAATAAATATATACGTATACATATACATATATAAATACATTTTTCCTACTGTTGAATGACTGTGCTGCATGATATGTTTGAAAAAACATCATGCATGGTTATAGCTCAGATGGGTTAGTCGTAAATTGCTGTAGCTATGGTATGCAGGGTTCTGGGTTCAAGACTTGCAAGGGCTGATTATTTTGTTGCTGGGCAGAACAATGACTGTTGAATACAGAGTGATTAAGGCACTTTTAAATGGGTATGCACAGGTGTGTGAGGTGATAAGCAATGCTAATTTCCAGTTAAATATGCTTACAAACAGTTAGCCTTAAAAGTGGTTAATCTGTGTAGGCATTGCTTAGTGCCATGCCAACAGGCTTAATCCTACTTTCTACTGCTTAAATCAACTTACTCCTGCTTACCCCAGTGCTAATTTCTTTAAAAGAAAAGAAAAAAGGGGTGATAGGAAAGTAGTGAAAAAGGGGGCATGCAGAGGGAAAGACAATAGGGAAAGTAGCTAGGGATGTGCAGGAAGAGTGTAGGGAAGGTCCATAGCTGTCCATTTCTTATACAATGACAGGTGTGCATATATACTGAATTTGGTGCATATATACTGAATTTGGTGGTATATTCGGACCCTCAAACCCTGAGAGAGGAGCGAAGACAAGAATAATGTGTTGTGAAGCCAATTAGATCAGATTACATCTGTCCAGTGGACATGTGTGTGAAATGGACATCTATGTATGGGGTGAGATTTTTGGGGGGAACAGATTGCCCTTCTTCTTTTTTTTTTTATCGTGAGCATGGGATGTTGGGGAAGGATAGTAGGTATATTTGGAGAGGTAGGTTGGGTAGGAAGACAGACAAGACAGACAAGACAGCATACAGGAGCAGTATATTACACATGTAGGGGTAAACACCTTGGATGGCGAGGGGTGTTAAATCAGAAGCCCATGAGCCCCCAAATGTAAACAGTGGGACTGAGGTCCCCACCTATGGGCAGTCATCACTGCACCTTCATGGCCCTAAAGGTGTATTTAATTATTTAATTTAATATATGTTTAAGCATAGCTAAGCATGTTTGCATGGCACAATGTGGTGTTCAGCACTGCTTATAGGTAGCCCAATGTTATATGTAAAGGTACATCTGCTCTCTGGATATCCTCGTAGCTTAATGGATAGAGTTGTAACTCAATTTGTAGTAGGTCCAGTGTTTGAATACATGGAAGGTGAATAACTATTTGATTTTGAAATACATATTTTGCAGAACAATTTAAAATATAGCTCCTCTGGGCACTGCTAAGCTCTGCTGAGACCTGCTAAGACCTGCTATGCACCGCATAAACATTATAATGGCTGCCAATGTTTATGACCTGCTTGGCACTGCTTGGTTGGTTTGTTAACTGCTATGCGCCGCTAAGACTCCATGTCTGCCTTTTTTCATACTTCTTATCTCAGCCATGCTGGTTTCTGTGGTGCTAAGCAACATGGCTGTTTTTTGAATGCTACCCAATGACATGTAAATGCAGGAAAACAGCCTATTTTAAGCCCAATAGGCAGGAATACACAGACTCCATTGGAGTTCTGTCTCTGAATGGTACTATGGCTGGTGTTGTTGAATATGCATGCCTTCGAGCCCAGTGTTAGGGCATTCTGGAGTCCAGCATCATGGCTAGTAAAAACATGAATACCAGCTGCTGCAAGGAGGTTTCTAGGGCTCAGAGTGCAAGGCAGAGGCCTGGGACTGGTTGGCAAGAGAACTCACCAGTGCTGCTGTTGAGCAGTGGTGTCACCACCATGATGACCTGAAATGGAGAAAGCCAAATCTCTTGGACACCTGGGTCCAAGAAGCTTAGGCAGGGAATGCCCCACAAGTGTGTAAGTAATTTTACCTCTGTTTCACCAATATCTAATCTGAATGTCTGCAAAACTGATATGCATAATGGTGCGCTTGTCTCCCAACAGCTGCAGAGGAAAGAGCTCACAATTTTAAGTCGCATGGAGGGCACCTGGCCAGGTTGCACTATGAGTGTGGTGAGTATGGATGTAATATGCTAACCAAAGTGAAATAAGCAAGAAAGGGTAAACCATTAACTGCATGATATAATCAATAAAGTCTGTAGTATAATAAATGTGGAATTAGTGCTATATTGTAAGCAATGAATAAAGCCAACTGTTCTGCAATAGAAATATGAAAATACCAAGAACTGCATTAAAGTATATATAATATAGTCTGTAGTGCATATTGCTTCATATGTTATTGCATCTAATGTCCTAGGAGTATTATACGCTATCCCTGTTATGTGTGTACAATTAGCAGTATGAATATATGTGGCTGGCTTCAGTTACACAGGCAAACATATGGCCAGGGACAATATGGCCTGTCCAAGGCATGTGTTAAATCATTGTACAGTACAACACCTGCTCACCTGTGTCTGTCTACAGGGTGAAATTCCACAGACACCAGTGGCAGCTGGTGACTTCATATCAAAGGGGGGCTGCAGGAAACAGCTGAATCGGTGGAGCCAACTGGAAGAGGTGTAGCCAACTAGGAAGGTGTGGAGCCATGCTCAAAACCACAAAAACTGGGACTTTAATGAAATACGTGGCCCTGGGTGCCAAACCATCATTATGAGAGTCCAATCAAGACAAAATGAAGTGTAGAAGAAAAAAAATATTTCAGTGCATTGGCTACATGACAGCTTACTTAATATCTAGATGGAAACAAAAAGGTTGTGAGGCATGAAAAAATAAATTTATTTTTAAATACATTACTGGAATGCCAGTCAAAATCAAGAATAAAAAAAAAAACAAGCAGCACTCAACTCAAACCACTTCTCCTAGGACTGCAGTTCTAATTATAATTTATATTCAGCTTTATAAAAGTACCAAGTGACATGCTGAAAGTAGCAATTTCTGTGATACCCCCACTTGTAAAAATTGTTGTTATCCAAAAAAGTCCTGCTGCCTGATAACAACTACCTACTTGTTTCATGGGGAAAACATGATCAAAGTAAAAAATGAACAGCAAACAAGAAATAAGTGCAATATAAATTGCTTAAAGAATTACTGCACAGGTTATGGACCACACATGATAGATTGGCATTCTGTTTAGTTTACGGGTAAAGCCTGCAAAGATGACTGCAAGTCTCCAACAAATGTAATGAGCTTCTGAAAATACTGTAATCCTGTCCTTTATTTCAAAAACTATCATATGCCTTTCACATTATCTAATTATGTAAATATTCTCTGCATGGCAACAACAAAAAGGCTTTCAATGTTGGTAATTCTTTAACAGCATGCTAATTAAAGCTTACTTGCATCTTACAATCTCATACAAGCTTACCCGATGGTCATTAAAGCATTGCTACTTAAACACAGAGCAATGGCACATCAACAGCATGCATTTTCTGAATAATATGAAGCTTAAATCAACAGTATAAAAATATGACAGAAAACCAGAACATTCTGCAAAACCAAGGACAGATGAAAAGCCATTGTAGTACTTGTATCTACCTTGGATGGCGGGATACTCTGCACACTTGCACTGCATAACTGCTCCTTGCCTTGCTTGGACACATCCAGAGTCACTACATGGGGGAGTGGAGTGCAACAAGTATGTCACAATTTGAAATGCCTCTAGCTGATGGTGATGGCCCTGACACATTTGTCATACCTCTCAACCTCAACGCAAAAAAAGCAATGCAGTCTCACAATGAAAATAGACTTAGCATTAACACTTCCCTGCCCTTGAAACTCACATTCATTGATACAGCATTGAAACCCATATTCAAAGAAAATACATCTGGCCAGTGGCAGATAAATATTAACTTTGGGCTATTTTCAAATCACAGGCCCTCTGTACATGAAACATACATGTGTTCTTTGATATACCTTTCTTGAATGTATTAAATTATTTTCCTTGTATAATACAGTACAGTTGTTAGAGGGTGTTTTAAATTTATTGTTTTGAACGTTTTTCCAGTAAACAATGAAACAAAATGCATGCACCAATAATGACAAAATTGCCCAATTCAGAACATTTCCACCATAAAAGTCTACTCAAACTTCTACAATCTACCAGTATCAGTAAATATGCACAGTCTCTGCAGAAGTAAAAGTCATCTAAATAATTCCACATTAAAGAGATCTGTAACTAATAAAGAGGTTGCTGCTAGCAAACAACTTTATATTTCATTGTTTCATTTATAAATAAAGTGCCTGTTGCCCTTGAGGAATAAATTGCCTATGTTACATTGAAAAATGATAAGCTAGTAATATTGCAATAGGGAATGGATGGCAAACTGGATGGTTCATAGTTACTAGGTATCTCCCCCAAAGAGGATATTCTCATGACTGCAGCATCCACCCCCTTTTAAAAGTACAACACAGTACAGTATTAGCAATATATCCACATACTGTGGGAATAGAACACACAGCCTTCTACAGCAAATGCAAGTACACTACTTGCTGTGCTATTAACAATGCAAGCCAACTCAGCATAAGCAGCACTAAGCTTCCCTTCCCCTGAACCTCTCATCTCCTTGTAAAATCCACTCAAGACTCAACTGTATCTCTCAACTTTGCAGCACAAGAAATCTGGAAAAAGGCAAAATTTATTGGGGGGGGGGGACAAAAGCCCCAAAACCAGGGACATATTTTAAACATTATATAAAAATCAAATGTTACCCCTGAGCATGGGATGTTACACCAGCAGATAAAGTAGAAAATAATCCAAACAGCCAATGGTGCTGGTGTCAAACGGCCTTGAACAAAATACTTCACTGGTAAACACCAACAGTTTTGTATAAAGGAAGGAAACCTTACACAAAGTCACTCCAATCAACCAGACTTCCAGAAAATCCAAATATAAATCACCACGCTAATACTAGCAATGTGGAGCAATAAATCCTTTAATACACAGTGAGCGCTTTCGCCATGCGGCTTCTTCAGACTGTTATACAATAATAAAAACTCTGACAGTTACATATATAACACATACCCTCACCCCATTGGTTTAAAAAACTCATCACATACATTCAAAATGATTTTGTCAACAAAGCCCTCATGCAGAGCTAGCCTCTTCGTATTTGCAGAGAGGGTAATCACCAATCCTATAAAAACATCCTATAAAAACATTCTATAAAAACATTCTATAAAAACATTCTATAAAAACGTCATTTCATCAAAGCAGCAGCAGTACATAGGGCGAAGTAAATGCGACAAAACATCAATAGAAACATTCAAATGAACTGCAGCATTTTCCTAGTTAAATAGGAACAACAAATAAACAGTGTGAAGATACTCAGTATATTCACATGCAACAAGAGTAGCCTCCGTATTGAATAAGCCTATACTAAACATTGAATGTGTGTGTGTGAAAGAATTAATCCTATACTTACTCAAGGATGACCATCCAACCCTTAAAAATCCTTAAAATCCTTTAAAAACCTTAAACGTGGTAAGGAAAGCTACTTCTTCCTTTTAGTAACAGCTACACTGTTAACGCGCTGAACCGCGTCGCTCAGAGGTACGTCGTCAAACTTCCCTTAAACGGGACGACGTTCTGAATGCTAACAGCAGATTCTAAGGTTGATACCTCAACTACTGACGGAGATTTACGAACATTTATACATAGCTATTTAATACACATAACTGTTTAATCAACACGCTAACATAATAATGAGCAATTTCTAAATAAAGGGCTATTTTAAGAAATATCTATGCTTCCTGCTAAAAAATGTATCTAAACTGCATGCAACTAGTCCATAAATAGTAAACACATCTAAACATTAAACTTCCAATTACAAAACTACTGTAAAACCTCTATTAGGACCAACTAGGGTTAGATCAAGAAATATAACATATACGTCACCATCGACCCAGGCTCTTACCGTATGCTAAATGCTGAGGTGCGCTTGCATTGCAGCTAACAAAATCGCTTGCAATTGCATAGCCACACACCCTTCAACCAAGACCGGTCATAAGTCGACAAATAGTCAAGTCATACTCAATATTACCACATCTGACCATACAGTGGGTCATAATACGTAATACCCATCAGTCGGGCATACAAGCATGAAACAAGGAGTGAACAGGAAAACAGGCAGGGTGGGGAAGGAGTGGGATGAAGTGGAACAAAGAATGTCGAGGAAAGGAAAGGTAGGGTATAAAGGGGGGGGGGGAAATGACTCCAATAAGGACCAATGGAGGAACAGGCAAAACACGAGGCAAAAGGCCAACAAAGAGAGGGACCTGCCTGCGTGCATGGTGTGAAGGGGAGGTGCGAAAAAACAGGGGCTGGGGAAGAGTGAGGAGGAAAAAATGTGTATGTATGTATATATGAGTGGTGAATAGGATTAAATTGCTGGGATGTCTAATGTGATCTACTGCTTGGGTACAAACAACCTCCTCTTACGAAGGAAAGGTCTGACCTGCACTTTGTCATTTAATCCTGGGTATAGGTCAGCCCTCAATCTGATAATCCATCTCGTCTCATTCTCCAGTGTAAAGTTAACTATGTCACCTCCTCTCTTATTGGGAGTGATTTTTTGGATGACAAAGAACGAGAAGGTATGGCTGGACCCTTTCTCTTTATGGTGTTTAGCTAGGGCATTAACCTCAGATGCTGTCCTAATCTGGTAAACATGCTCCCTAATACGTTCTCTGAATGACCTGTTGGTTTTACCAATGTAGAACGCCTGGCATGCTTCACAGGTTGCCATGTAAATGATATTTGAACTACCACAGGATGTTCTGGTGTGAAAACTATAACTCCATCGAGTGGTGGGATGAATGAAACTCATTGTTTCATTAATGAACATGCACTGGTTGCATCTCCCACACGGTGTAGTATTAGTCAGCTGTGTACTAGATGTCTCTGTAGCCAGGTTGTTCCTAGGCTTACATAAAATTCTCCTTAAATTAGGTTGATTCTTATAAGTGATGCTCGGGCCAGGACCCACTATTTCCTTAATATCATTATCTAACATCAATAAATCCCAATGCCTCTCTAGTATATGCTTCAAACCCACTGAATCCTTAGTATAGAACATAGAAATTCTATTTTTCATATGATTCAACTGGATATCCAAATCTGAGGTGGGTAAAGGTTCTGAATAGTATGGTTTCGCTCTAGTATGTCTAAGGCTTTGAACATCTACAACTGTGTTATTAAAAGTGTCTTCATTATAACCTCTCTTTGAAAATCTAACCTTAAGACCTTCAAGTTCATCTTCATAGCCTTCACTGGTGGGATTCAACCTAGAGGCCCTCATTACCTGACCCTTCATCACATTATCGAACACATATTTGGGGTGCATACTACTCCTGTGTAGAATAGTGTTCCTAAAACATAACTTCCTATGGACATTTGTGTTAAGCAGTCCGTTGCTAAGCCTGTTGATATTCACATCCAAATACGATATACGTTCTGTTGAGTAATTTAATGTGAAACTTAAAAAACCTGTTGAACTATTCATACATTCGACAAAGAGCAACAATCCCTCGCTGTTTCCATTCCAAATAAAGAAAAGGTCATCAACGAACCTACGGTAGAACCCAACATATTTCTGGAATTGTGCTGTAATAAATAGGAAGGACTCTTCCCATTGTGCCATGACCAGGTTGGCGTAGCTATTGGCACAGGACGTGCCCATAGCTACGCCATCCCTTTGTGAGAAAATGTCGTCTCCAAACATGAAAACATTATTCAGCAACACTGTTTCTAGAAGTAAAGCAAAAAAGTCTATCTTTACATTTGTAAATTCAGAATGATTTTTCAGGTATTCCTGTATGTAATGTATACCTAGGTCATTGGGGATCATGGTAAAAAGGCTTACAACATCTAGTGTAACTAGGATGTAATGTACATTATCCTCCAATGTTTTTGTGTACTCATACAGGTCCAAAAGGAATTGCTTACTGTCTCTCAGTATGAACTTGTTTTGATTAACCAGTGGTCTAAGGTGATATTCAATAAAAATAGAGAAAGGTTCAGTCACCCAACCTTGTCCAGCTACAATCGGCCTCATGGGTGGATCCCTTGCCGATTTATGAACTTTGGGAAGTCCTTGTATAATGGGGATTAATGGGTTGTTTACTTTGAAATAATCGTAAAGTTCCTTCTGAATACTACCAGAAGCTAACAGCTCATCAAGCATGTAATAAACTTGTAAGGTTTTGTCTATAACTACATCCATACCTATCTTTAAATATGAGGAGGTCTCTCCTAAGAGCATTCCCATCCTTCTATTATAGTCCAATGAATCCATAAGGACAATGGGGCCTCCTTTGTCAGCTGGTCTTATTACAATAGCCGTATCATTCTTCAGGTCATTCAGTGCTATTCTATGATTAAAACTTAGATTCTGTTTATACTTAACATTCCTTGTTGTTTCAAAATGCTTATAAATGTCATTCTCGGTGATCTTAGAATAAACATCCAACAGCGGATGTAACTGGGGGATGTATACACTATTACTTCTAAACCTACTAATGTCCTGTCGATCAGGCATATTACCAAACTCAAGTTTCAATTGAATGTTCCTTACAAACATTTTGATGTCAATGATGGAGTCAGCAACATTTCCCCTGTTGGTGGGTATAAAACTAAGGCCCTTATTAAGAACATCTTCCTCATATTTATTCAGAACTTTCTTGGAGAGATTCACAATCAACGAATCGTCTTCTCCCACATTCTTTTCAGGGTAGGCCCTTGTTGTTCCCCTCCTGAGCCTTTCCTCTTCTGTCTGCCCCTGCTCATCGATCTCGTTCTCCCTTGTTGTTGCTTCTGTGCTATAGGGAAAGGGGTATTATTATTGCTGGGGGGGACCTTTCTTCTGACCACAACTTCATCTGGTTTCCTCATACTACTCACAGTTGAAGGGTCAGGTGAGGGTTGGTTAACATGTGTGTCTACTCCTTCTACCACAAACTCCTTATTCCCCCTGGTTGTAGAATTATCTAAATTACCCCCATGTTCATCTTCCTGAAAAACAATTTCAGTATATGAGACATTCCTTCTTAAGTTAACATCAGAACTGTTTATACCATTGATTGGTCTAGATGTAACTGATTTATCAGCACCATTCTCACCACTAGAAACATCTCCTTTCATTGTATTTACATTAAAGTTATGTTGAGGCCCTTTCCCTGGCGTAGGTCTATAACCACCATTATTGTTAACCAAAGTAGGCCTATCTCTGGGCCAAGTAAATACATTCGAATTCCTGAAATCCCTTAGGTCCCTCATAATTTTATTCTTCTTTTGCTCAATCAATCTTCTTTCTAAAACCATGACATTATCTATTACCCTTTCAATTTTAATACCAACATTTACATTCACATACTTCTTAATGATTTTATCATACAAATCATTGACTCTTAGTCTAAGACTCTCCTCTTCAGGTAAATGGAACCTGATTAACAACTTCATATAGTTATTACTAAGCTCAATATTGAGCTGTTGCCATTCATATAAGAGGTCCGGTATAGAGTCACCTGAAGTTGGCATTTTTAGAATACGTTACCCACGTGGAATGATCTGTTTATCCAAACATGCTTCAAAGTACTGTCGTTGGACTTGCAACTTTTTTAGCTTCATTGTCTCATTTTCTAGTATTTGTAAGTCATTAGACAAACTCAGATAGTTCTCATTATTATTAGCAGCATTTACTGAGCCAAAATCCGGCTCATAAGAAAGTAATAAGTTTTCCCCACCAGTCACACAAGCATGGAACCGTCCCAACCCATCACTAGGTTGGACAGTTTGCGGTACGTACGGTAGCTCAATGTTAGAGGCAGCATTGTCGGCCATATCCACAGTCCAGGAGTAGAAAAAAATCAATATATAAAAATCAAATGTTACCCCTGAGCATGGGATGTTACACCAGCAGATAAAGTAGAAAATAATCCAAACAGCCAATGGTGCTGGTGTCAAACGGCCTTGAACAAAATACTTCACTGGTAAACACCAACAGTTTTGTATAAAGGAAGGAAACCTTACACAAAGTCACTCCAATCAACCAGACTTCCAGAAAATCCAAATATAAATCACCACGCTAATACTAGCAATGTGGAGCAATAAATCCTTTAATACACAGTGAGCGCTTTCGCCATGCGGCTTCTTCAGACTGTTATACAATAATAAAAACTCTGACAGTTACATATATAACACATACCCTCACCCCATTGGTTTAAAAAACTCATCACATACATTCAAAATGATTTTGTCAACAAAGCCCTCATGCAGAGCTAGCCTCTTCGTATTTGCAGAGAGGGTAATCACCAATCCTATAAAAACATCCTATAAAAACATTCTATAAAAACATTCTATAAAAACATTCTATAAAAACGTCATTTCATCAAAGCAGCAGCAGTACATAGGGCGAAGTAAATGCGACAAAACATCAATAGAAACATTCAAATGAACTGCAGCATTTTCCTAGTTAAATAGGAACAACAAATAAACAGTGTGAAGATACTCAGTATATTCACATGCAACAAGTGGCCTCCGTATTGAATAAGCCTATACTAAACATTGAATGTGTGTGTGAAAGAATTAATCCTATACTTACTCAAGGATGACCATCCAACCCTTAAAATCCTTAAAATCCTTTAAAACCTTAAACGTGGTAAGGAAAGCTACTTCTTCCTTTTAGTAACAGCTACACTGTTAGCAGCTGAACCGCGTCGCTCAGAGTGCGTCGTCAAACTTCCCTTAAAGGGGACGTTCTGAATGCTAACAGCAGATTCTAAGGTTGATACCTCAACTACTGACGGAGATTTACGAACATTTATACATAGCTATTTAATACACATAACTGTTTAATCAACACGCTAACATAATAATGAGTAATTTCTAAATAAAGGGCTATTTCAAGAAATATCTATGCTTCCTGCTAAAAAATGTATCTAAACTGCATACAACTAGTCCATAAATAGTAAACACATCTAAACATTAAACTTCCAATTACAAAACTACTGTAAAACCTCTATTAGGACCAACTAGGGTTAGATCAAGAAATGTGACATATACGTCACCATCGACCCAGGCTCTTACCGTATGCTAAATGCTGAGGTGCGCTTGCATTGCAGCTAACAAAATCGCTTGCAATTGCATAGCCACACACCCTTCAACCAAGACCGGTCATAAGTCGACAAATAGTCAAGTCATACTCAATATTACCACATCTGACCATACAGTGGGTCATAATACGTAATACCCATCAGTCGGGCATACAAGCATGAAACAAGAGGTGAACAGGAAAACAGGCAGGGTGGGGAAGGAGGGGGATGAAGTGGAACAAAGAATGTCGAGGAAAGGAAAGGTAGGGTATAAAAGGGGAAAAAATGACTACAATAAGGACCAATGGAGGAACAGGCAAAGGAGTGCAAAACACGAGGCAAAAGGCCAACAAAGGGAGGGACCTGCCTGCGTGCATGGTGTGAAGGGGAGGGGAAGGTCTTGAAAAAACAGGGGCTGGGGAAGAGTGAGGAGGAAAAAATGTGTATGTATGTATATATGAGTGGTGAATAGGATTAAATTGCTGGGATGTCTAATGTGATCTACTGCTTGGGTACAAACAACCTCCTCTTACGAAGGAAAGGTCTGACCTGCACTTTGTCATTTAATCCTGGGTATAGGTCAGCCCTCAATCTGATAATCCATCTCGTCTCATTCTCCAGTGTAAAGTTAACTATGTCACCTCCTCTCTTATTGGGAGTGATTTTTTGGATGACAAAGAACGAGAAGGTATGGCTGGACCCTTTCTCTTTATGGTGTTTAGCTAGGGCATTAACCTCAGATGCTGTCCTAATCTGGTAAACATGCTCCCTAATACGTTCTCTGAATGACCTGTTGGTTTTACCAATGTAGAACGCCTGGCATGCTTCACAGGTTGCCATGTAAATGATATTTGAACTACCACAGGATGTTCTGGTGTGAAAACTATAACTCCATCGAGTGGTGGGATGAATGAAACTCAGGTCCCTCTCTTTGTTGGCCTTTTGCCTCGTGTTTTGCCTGTTCCTCCATTGGTCCTTATTGGAGTCATTCCCCCCCCCCCCTTTATACCCTACCTTTCCTTTCCTCGACATTCTTTGTTCCACTTCATCCCACTCCTTCCCCACCCTGCCTGTTTTCCTGTTCACTCCTTGTTTCATGCTTGTATGCCCGACTGATGGGTATTACGTATTATGACCCACTGTATGGTCAGATGTGGTAATATTGAGTATGACTTGACTATTTGTCGACTTATGACCGGTCTTGGTTGAAGGGTGTGTGGCTATGCAATTGCAAGCGATTTTGTTAGCTGCAATGCAAGCACCTCAGCATTTAGCATACGGTAAGAGCCTGGGTCGATGGTGACGTATATGTCACATTTCTTGATCTAACCCTAGTTGGTCCTAATAGAGGTTTTACAGTAGTTTTGTAATTGGAAGTTTAATGTTTAGATGTGTTTACTATTTATGGACTAGTTGTATGCAGTTTAGATACATTTTTTAGCAGGAAGCATAGATATTTCTTGAAATAGCCCTTTATTTAGAAATTACTCATTATTATGTTAGCGTGTTGATTAAACAGTTATGTGTATTAAATAGCTATGTATAAATGTTCGTAAATCTCCGTCAGTAGTTGAGGTATCAACCTTAGAATCTGCTGTTAGCATTCAGAACGTCGTCCCCTTTAAGGGAAGTTTGACGACGTACCTCTGAGCGACGCGGTTCAGCGCGTTAACAGTGTAGCTGTTACTAAAAGGAAGAAGTAGCTTTCCTTACCACGTTTAAGGTTTTTTAAAGGATTTTAAGGATTTTTAAGGGTTGGATGGTCATCCTTGAGTAAGTATAGGATTAATTCTTTCACACACACACATTCAATGTTTAGTATAGGCTTATTCAATACGGAGGCCACTCTTGTTGCATGTGAATATACTGAGTATCTTCACACTGTTTATTTGTTGTTCCTATTTAACTAGGAAAATGCTGCAGTTCATTTGAATGTTTCTATTGATGTTTTGTCGCATTT
>NC_056731.1:385576275-385596080 GCF_019279795.1 Protopterus annectens
GACACCCAGTACCTCACGGGTAGTGTAAAACATGGTAGAAGTGTTGCATACTGCTGGCCCTCACCTCGGGGTGAGGGGAAAATAAATATGCTCACTGGCATATTGTAGCATGGCATCCAAGAACTGGTGGAGTACACTGGATGCTGGCACCTGGGAGACCCCATTACATCCCCAGTTTGTCTTTGGAAAGTACCTGTTGCTAGTATCCTAAGAGCTACACATACCTTTGTGTTCCCCTCTGTTGGCTCTGGGTATGAGTTGTGATTGGCAGAGCTCAGTGAGTTCTTGTAGTATGTCCCTATCTACCCTGTAGTGCTCTACAATCTGGGCCTGAACACTCTTCTCCTTCTCAGTCTAGGCCTATAGTCAGCAGCACCAGCAGCAGCATTGACCTCAGCATATAGCACATACATACGTAGCAGACCTGCAGCAGTCCCTAGCATTCCTTCAATTAAAAGTCCCAAGTCTGTACTCCACTGGTTCTATGTCACAGCCCTGTAATTAGCTGGTTTGCTGATATATCATTGCAGATTTACAGTTATGGCAGTTGTATGGCTACACTGATGTGTTGGGAGTGGGTGAAGTCAGATTGTAGGGTGTTTGCAAGCTTTATAGTGCAGCATGTGTGATTGGCTACATATGATGCATTCCACCTGCCAAATACATCATTAAAGACTGTTAATGGCCCTAGTTTAAGTGAAACAGGGGTAATCAATAATTAAGATATCGTTGCCTTTCTCAGACAGTTTTTTTTAATAGCCTTCCTTGCTCAGCAGAGTGCCTTGCCGAGCTAACACATGCCACAAAGGTAAACAGTGCTCAGCATTCAGTGTACATGCCCCCATGAAAGGTCACACTCAGCATGTCAGTGCACCATGCAAAAATTCGCAAACATGATGAAACACCACCCCAAAAGTAAACAAAGCTTAGCAGACACTGTACACGCCACCCTGCTCAGCAGAGTGCCATGCCACGCAAACAGGCACTGCTAAGCTCCAATGAGCTTACATGTCCTCAGACACATCCTCCTTTGATGTCAGCCACCTCTTGTGTGGATACCAACACAGTTCTGTGCCTACACAGATGAATCTGTGGACATGGATTCCCATTTGTGCTATTCAGTAACCCCAGCTCATTTGCATAGGGATCCATGCACACAACCTAGAAACAACATAGTTCCAGGCACTGCCTCCTACTCAACAGTACCATTCCATCATTGTTGATACTCCACACAGGGTCCTATAACACATTACTTTCACATGCTAATAACTTTGGTTTTTTACACTATTTTTTATTTTATTTTATTTTTTTCATAAAAGCATGTTTGCGCACTGCAGTGCATCGGGCAAACATACCCAGATTATTAATAAAAATAAAATTATTTTACATTATTTTACAGACAGTTTTGGGCACACGGTGGATAGTTTTGCACATTTCTCTCTGCTATGCTATTTCTTCCCATCTGCTTGCCCTTTTACAGCCCCTGTTGCTTTTTTACATCCTGTACACGGAATATTTCTGTGTACACTATGGACACCAACATGGGGTCTGCAAGATGGCCAATCTGCTTCCTGGATGGCTCTATCTCCCTCATTTGCATGCGATTCACCTGCTTATCTGTGTTGGCGCTCTCGTGCGCGCTGCTCAGCTCTGTTTACTGGATTGCACACCTGCTTACTTTCATGTAAGCAGTGTGCCACTATGCCTACATGGAAAAAAAAGTCTGTGTAGGCTTCATTAAACTCCCCCCCATTGAAGTACAACTTTGAAAGCTGAAATAAACAGGCTGGATAGACAAATTAAACATAACATGAAACAAGATCAAGAAAATGTTGAAGAAAATTTATATAAAGATATTGAGCATAATAGGATACCATTTTATAGATACATAAGATGTGAAAGTAGTAAAAAAATACAAATTGATAACTTTGTAAAGATTTTAAATTTATTCTCAAATATATTTACAAAATGTTATGCAAAACAGTTTGGCCCTACAAAGTTGTAATAAATAGCCCTAATGATCAGATTAGATTATGTTGAAAAATAACTATATAGACTGGATCCAAACAAAGCACAAGGAAGAGACAGAAGTAGTAACAACAGGCTGGGAATACTTCAGCAAGAACTTAGAGTATAGTTATATCTATTATTTACTAGGTCATATAAATATGGGGTGATTCCTCAAGATTGGAGACATGAAATTATTATACATTTATTTAAGGGAATGGGGAATAAGACAAACCCAGAGTCATACACACCCTTAAGTTTACTTTCATGTTGTGGAAAAAATAATGGAGATTTAAATCTGAAAATGCATACATACATACATACAATATGTTATTGTCGGTACTGGAAAGGTTTAGGCTTAAAACCATATATCAGCGTGCATATGTTGAAAATAGATCTATTACCACCTGTAACATGATGCTCTATAACAGCATAAGAACAGCTATGAATGAAAAAAATTGTACTGTGATGTAATTTATATAGATTAAACTTCAGCATTTGACTGGATCATATGCAAAACACTGATCAATAAATTAGAACAGCTAATTATTGATGTACTCTTGATAAGATGGATAACTGCACGGGTTACAAACAGGACATGGCAAGTATCATACAACAATTAGACATGCAAAATTCTTGGTTACAGTCAGGGTGTCCCACAGGGCTCTGTCCTTGGCCCTTACTTGTATAGATTGTGCCTTTCAGATTATCATTTTCATCTGAGGTTTTCTACAGTCTGTATGCAGATGACTTGAAACTGTGTAAACTGATTACATGTGTTACAGATACGGCATGTCTGCAAAATAACTTAATTAAATTGACCAGCTGGGCACAGGAGAATAATATGCTGATAAATACATCAAACTCTAAGCATATGAGGTTTGTGGGAACTAAATTGAAAGGTGAATAATTAATAAAAGTGCACACTGATTTAAATTGTCGACTCATTTGAAGACCTGGGTTTATGGGTAGATTCAGATATGAGTTTTTCTAATCATATCAACCAATTGGTTAATGATGTTTATAGAACTATCAGTTGAATAGATTTATAAAGTCCAGGAAATCAGAAATGATGAAGTCATTGTTTGTTAGTTACATTAGACCCAAACTTAAGTATAGAATAGCAATATGGAAAGTTATCAGAAAACAAGCATGAGTAAACTGGAAAGAGAACAGTGGAAGTACACCAATAGCATCCATGGATGTTTTATGAAAGACTTAAATATCTAAATTTGTAGAATGTCTCATACAGATATAAAAGAGTAGACCTTATTTGGGTATATAGGGTATTTAGAGAAAACTACCTCCGGGAATGATTGAGGATATCAAAAATTAAAAGAGAATTGTGAGTCAACCTATGTAGAAGATCCTGTAGGAATGAGAAGTGTACTAATTTGTTCACTGAGAGAGCATCTGGTGCATGGAATACACTCCCAAATTATATTATAGCAAGCACTAGTTTAGATATTTTAAGAACATCCTGGATACTTATTATGGGAACAACTGTTTTGGTATATTGGCAGGTTAAAAGGGCATTAATTCCTGTGCTTGAAATATTTAAATGTATGTGTGTATGTATGTGCACATTTTCAGATTTAAATTATAAGAACTGTCAACTTCAGACATCTTGTCAGATTACTGGGTAGCAGCTCTGTCTACAGTTAAAACTTCATTCTCTATATGATATACCACTATCTTTCTTCCTTTCTCCTGGCAGCAATCTACAAGGTAAAAAAAAATGAGGGAAAATTCCCCAATACCTTTATCAAACTTCACTTATCAGTATGAATACCACCGTAGGTCTCCCCTGAAAATATTTCAAGCCATAGGTGTAGTGGGACTAACCCGACTAATAAAGCATAAATAAAATAAACAAATAAATAAATATATAAATGTAAAATTGGAAAATGGGTTGCAAGAAATACTAGGCAAAGAGATAGAATTTGATCACTCATAAGGAATCCATGTATACTGTGCGGAACATTTCTGGAATAAACTTCAATAAACATGACTGCAGGCTTGGGTTTGAGTGAAGTGTACTACTGGTAGATATAGATGTTGCTGTTATCTCAGTTGTCTTCTTGCTTTTTAAATATTTGTAAGGTATCTTTCTGAATTAACTGATATTTTTGCAGCTCATACGGTCGTTTAAAAGTTCATAGGTTATATTATGTTTACAGCTTGTATGTCCATTGAGAAGCATAGGCTCTTCATCCAAATTTGTTATGAACTTGTTAGCTCCCACTAGTAAGCAGACTGGTGCCACATACCCCATATGTAAATTTATAGCACATCTCTCAATTTCTCTGATCAAGGATTATGGACAAAAATAATAGGGAGACAAAGACCCAAAACCAGAAACAATGTTTAAATATTTTTGAGTTCACTTAAAAAAAATTAAATGTTTTATAAGAGACAGGACAAAAATATGAACAAAAATTAGAAATGTTCTGCAAAATCCAGGACATTTGAGAAGCATGATTTACTATCTCCCATTCATGAATGTGGTCTTGTTAATGTGGCAGTGAATGTCTGGGTATTTAGAATATGTTTATATTGCACCACTGGTTCTAGGTAAATACCTACATGATGTATTATATTCAATATAAGTCTAATAAGAGATGAATGAAATGGAACTATGGCATCTTTGGACCTGTTGGAAATGCCTCAAATGACTGGTTGTGAAATACAGAATACATTTTAACTGCAGCTGAGATATGATGGTTGAAGGAAAGGTCACTATCTGATTTTATTGCTGAGATCTGTGGTGAATTTGCTCATTTTGAGAAGTGTCATTTATTTTGTATGTACAATTAACATAAAAGGTACTGGTCTGACTTAACCTTAGCCAGAGAAGCTGAGAATATCAAAGGGGATTTGACTACTGCAGTCAGTCTGAAGTGACTGGCCAGTTTAATTAGTCCCACACCTCTTGACTTTAGCTTTCAAATCAGGGAAATAGATGCCAAAGAAAAAGATATAGAAGTCACAGGTTAAGCTGAGTGACTATCACTCATGACTGCATGTGAGATCGACATCTCTTTGAATGCAGACTCCTTATACACAGTACTTGAGAGATATTCCATAAAACAGCAGCTTCCAGAATGGCTTAATGTTGTTTTTGGCTATACAGTGAGATAGGAGCCATGTGAGCAGTATTTTATCCTTAGCAGGAATGTTTGCTTTTCCCAGATGCTGTATAACAGGTGGATTAATATATACATAAGTAAAGGATCTATGCTAGGCCTTGTCATGTTTGGAATTTTTTTTGCAGGCATCCAAGTCAATGTCACTGAAGCACAGTTGACCATATTTGCTGATGATTGTAACCTGTGTACATTTATCTGGTCATTAACTAATACTAAATGGCTCCCTATTGAAATGTAAGCAGCTGAGACTCATAAGAAGACTGAATCTCGAACACCACTCCACTCCTTTAAACTTCTTTTTTTTCAGAACGGGTAAGCCCCACCTTGCACCCCCTGAACTTATATAAATATATATATATATATATATATATATATATATATATATATATATATATATATATAGTGAAGTACTGGTACTGTGTTGAGTACTGTAAGGCAATTAAAATGTATATGCCCTTTTCCCCACTATAGTGTGACCCTGGAGTTAGTATACATATATATATATATATATATATATATATATATATATATATATATATATATATATAGGTGGTGGGGTGTGGGGGGCACAGCCTAAACAGAAAAGTTTATGTCCCACAGTCTACATACCTCTCAACCATACCAAATTCCTCAGTATTTCCTGCTTTGAGGTGCAAAATAATAGAGTGCCATGAATTTCCGAGTGGCCCCTTTAAATCTTGATTTCGTTCTTTAGTCAGTCAGAGTCAGAGAGTTTGAAAAAAAAAAAACTGTTGTTTATAGCTGCAGCCCACCTGTGACTTGCAGTAGGCCAGCAGACAACCAAAGAATACGTCACATCATTGTCTTGTGTCTGTTAGACTTGACAGATGTTACATCCGGAGGAAATCACAGCTAGTTTTTCTAACATTCTCCCACCCAGCTGTATGTGCAGTGGCATGAGTTTCCGCGTATGTCCCAAACCCTGATTACTTAAGGTGACTTGATGCTTTTTGTCAGGTTAAGTCTAGCACATTTTCTAGTGAGTTTCTGAGTTATATAGTTAGATTACACACTGAATTGCTTTTTCTTGTGCCTGTCTGCCTGCTGTCTTATCCTAAATAATAGTTTTGTCTACATACAATGTATTAAAAAAAGAAAGAAGGATAGAAGGAAAGTAAAAAAAGTGTTTTTGCTTTTTTTTTCCTTCTCGCCTGCCGACCATCTTATGCTACAGCAGCCAGAAGGGATAGAAGCTTTGTAGCTTGAAATTGACCCGAAGTTTGGATTTTAGTTTCATTTTGCCCATTGTATGTTTATGAACTCCTAGTAAATAACCGGTGATTAAATTGAGTCAGAAATGTTGACCATTATAGTTTCATTGAGGCAAGGAGAAAATAAGCTAAGCTAAGACAGCCACCTTCTCTATACAGCTGTGGGCTGGGACACTTTCATTTCTGAAGGAGAAAATCGCTGAATACCCTTGCATTCTTGTACACAGCAGTGGCCTGGAGGAGAACATCCAGTTCTTCATCATGGCCAAACAGAACAGCAGATATCAGTAGCTAGGCTTTAAAGTTCTGGAGTCAGCACTTGTCTTCTGTTATATTGCTAGCAGCAGCATGAGTATTAGGTCTGTGAGAAAGTCCAGGGATGATAACAGAAAAGTAGGCCAGGCTAGTTGTGAATTTCTTCTTTGAATTCATTGGAAATGGGACATGAAAGAATGAAAATGTAAAGTGTTTTATTTTGTTTTTATTAGGTATGGTTAAATTGGTGAAGGCCAGTGACTGCTGGATTGGAGTGGAGCTCTATACCTAAGATATCGAATATACGTTACATATACACAAGCAACAGTAACCTTGTCAACATTTTATGATTCTGTTGTATTCATTGAACAGGGTGAAACATATCAAAAACAATTGGGCGTGGCCTGAAGTTCTTTTTTTTTCTTCATTATTTATGTGATGTTGATGTTTGCAATGGCTGGATGGCAGCTTAATGTCAGGTAGATTAGACGCCTGCTGTGTTAGGCATAATTCTTTTTACCTTTCATATTCTCCTGTATATGTTGTATGTGAACTGCTATTCTAACCAATTTATGCAGGTGACAAATTTGGTTTTCCAGCACCAGTGTGCTCCAGTGAAAGCGGCAGAGATTCTTGGAAAGGTTTACGTACATTCGTTATAGTGCCTCTTCCTCTGCACAAAACACATTTTGGTTGATTTTTATATGTGAAATTGTTGCTGTTTTATTTTACAGTAATAAAGAATAGATTTGTGTTGGTTGGCATTTATGCATTATTAGCCCGACAGAAATTGTCCTGTCTGAAACATTGCTAATTGAGCAAGTGGTGTGTTTTTTCACTTGTCTAACTGGGTGAAAAGTTCTTGTTTGGATAAAGTCCTTTATCACTAAGGTGCCGTATTTCTTACTGAGTATAGTTCCAAATTCTCAATGTGTTGTCCAGCATACCACTTATTTTCAGACTATACTAATGATAGTCTAAGGAAAACCTTTGAGTCCTACAAAAGGGCCTCACTGAGACAGATGCCTGGTGCCAAAGCAATGGCCTCAAGCTCAATGCCAAAAAGTGCATTGTCATCCCTTTTGGTAAAAACCCTGTACCCATGAACTACCACATAGGTGGTAGTCTACATAACACAGAAAGTGTGATAAAAGACCTTGGGACACAGGTGGACAGTAGTCTCTCCTTTAATAATCACATCACCACAGTAGTCAGGAAATCCTTCTACATGGCACACCTCATTACAAAAGGTTTCTCACCCAGGAAAAAAGAGGTCATTGTTCCCCTCTACTCATCACTCATTAGACCCATTATAGAATACAACACCCCTTTTGGTATGTACCTCACAAGACATCTACAACAACTGGAAAGGCTGCAGAAATACCTCACAAAGAGGATTACCGGCCTCAAACCGATGCCCTGCGTAGACAGTCTCAAAATACTCCAGCTTTACTCCATTGCATATCGCCTACTGAGTAGCGATCTCTGCCTAACATACAAGCTATGTCAAACCCAAAGCTGTTGGACATGCTCCACTTAAAGAAATCCCAATCCCTCCGAGCTACATGCTCTAGGGACCTAAACCTTGTCAACACAATAAACAGAACATGCTGGAGGGATAGATTCCTGTCCCAGAGACTTCCCACACACTGGAACAAACTAACTATCTATATCAAACAAAGCTCCTCATTAGCACTCTTCAAGAAAAAATCTTTATGATTGGATGGGAGATAGGAAATTCACCTCAGGGATCACTTCTGTGGCTCTGCTCAACAGGGGCACAGGAAAATAATTTTCTTGGGTGGCGAAAGCCAGGGTACCATTTGGCTAGGCTTATATAGGCCCTAGGGCCAATAGCCTAGTACCTACCTATGAACCTATGAACCTATGAAATGTTTCCTGCCTGATATGTATCTAGTTAGAGGAATGTGTTTTCTATAATGTGCATATGTCACTGGAGTGGTTTGGAAATCATGGATCATAAGCTACATAGCATCTTTCTGTTTGGCTAGATTTTAGGTTCCTTTATACAGTGTTTGCAGTATGCTTTATATGTACAGCAAGATGAACTGGTGGAATAGTTTTTAGAAGGTGTGTAGTTGGTAGCTACATTTTTATACTGGAACTGATGCAGCCTGCTAAGCAAAATCACATTAGCTGATGTTTTGTTTTGACTTGCAATGTGGTGTCATTTGCTATGCCTTTTTCCAGAAATGCTAGTACAACACTGGCAAGAAAATATTGTTTTATTACTGCAGACCTTGTTATGAAGATGATTGACAGTGGCTTTGGACAGAGGTGAAGATAAGCAGCTTGAGCAGACAACATCCATGCTTTCCTTTTGTTAAAATGCTGGTATCCCACAATTCCTTTGGAGTGGATGTAATTACATAATTATGCATGCAAATGTTATGGTAATCAGCTTCCAGATTTTTGGCAAGTTGCACCTACTTTTCATGGGCCTTTGTCCAGATTTTTGATGTTTCCAAGTTAAGAAGTATGAGTCTACTGTTTACTAATTTTGAATTTGCAGGTAACCACTTGCTGATACAAGTTTCTAGCTCTCATTGATAAGTTCTGTACCTATCTGAACATTTCTTAGAATGCACCCTTTCTGATTTTTGAAGGCATGGAGAATTATCCATATGTGAAAAGCAACATGTGTATTTGCATGTGTTTGTGTGTATGTGAATGTGTGTCTGTGTTTGTGTATCTTTGTGTGTCTGTGTGTCTGTGCATCTGTCTGTGTGTTTATCTATGTGTGCATGTGTGCATGTCTCTGTGTATCTGCCTGTGTGTGTCTGTGTGCTTATGTGTGTGTTTATCTATGTATGCATGTGTGTGTGTCTATCTGGCTGTGTGTGTCTATCTATGTGTGTGTGTGTGTGTGTGTGTGTGTATCTGTGTGCTTCTCTAAGTGTGCTGTTACATGTATGTCTGTGTGTCTTCCTGCATGTGTGCGTGTGTATGTGTGTGTGAATGTGTGTGCTTGTGTACACATTTCCAGTCATTAACTTTCTTTACCAGCATATTTTCTTTACAGCACAGTGACACAGATGTAATGTGTGCTCTGTTGGTCCCTCTTTTTTATAAGATATGTATTTAACCTTTACGGCTATATTCACTCTGTAGGTGACCATCATTGATGTGATGTCCACTGATATGACCATCTCTGATGTGCATACTTGTAACAGTAGAGCAACCACTGCATACAATGGATCCTAGATTAAAACTACTGTTCTATAATGTGATAACAGTCAAGATGCAACTACAAAACCTAGGTCATGGTGGCCATCATCATAGGAATATTAATGCTTATTTATTCATTTACTTTCTGATTATTTACTTTTCCAGTTGATGGTCATAGGGCACTTTGAACCTGTCTTAGTACTTAGTGGAGACTTGGCAATGAAGCTAGTCTTTGACATGGCACCAACCCACAAAATGAAATGCATATAAACTCACACACCTGTGTTTCATAGATTCATAGGTAGTTACTAGGCATGCAGTCCTGTAGATAACTGAGAACAGCAGCACAATTTCCCAACTGTCACAGAGCACTATCTAGTTAGACAACTTGCTCAGAGTCACACAGTAAGCAAATAGAGGCTAAGGGAATGAAGCACTGGACTATAGGGAGCAGGTCATTAACAGCCAATAGCCCTAATATTATGCTCTGTTAGACCCAGAATGAGTCCAAGCCCATATTGTGGGAATAGAACCAACAGGTTTCTATACTTCCAGCATCAAAGACAAGCATGCTATCTACTGAATCACTGAAACTGAATAACCTCCAGTTGGCCTACAACTCATCTTGGAAAGTCAAAGAGAAGGAAACTGGACCACTGAGGAAAACCCATTCAAACAAAGGGCAGTACGCAACCTTTGCATAGAAGGAACCTCAGTCAAAAATCAAACTGGAAAACCAAGTACTATGAGGGTGCTTTGCTAACCACTGCACTGCTGCATTAATTCTTATATCACAAATTTTGCTCACGATGTGAAGCCACAAACCCTTACAATGTTTTGTGATTTTGTTATTTCCTGGAATGTTTCTACCAAGATGCCAGTAAGGTTTTACATGGACTTTTAATTATAAAAATGCATCTCTGCCACTTTGTCATTCTGTTATTAAACCCTTATGATTACCTTAATTATGAAATGTTGCATGAATCTTTCTGCAAGTACCATAATTTATGACACCACGTATCACATATTGTGTTATTTCAAGTACATTGTAGACTTACTCAAGAGTCTTTCATGTATCTCTTCAGTGAGAAATATAGTTGCAGTAGATTATATACTTATGATATTCAAAACCACTTAATTCATATGGTTTGAACAAGTTTTAAGCCTTTGGCAATATGTCACATCATATGATGTTCTTTCAACTTCAGAGCACTTAGTAATGATGCTGTGTTGTATAGCTCCTGCTCTGTACAACATACCTACATGTACTATATTGCTTACCTTTTTCATTATAATGCTGTGTTTCTATCAACTAGACCATGTCACCATAATAATGTCAGCCTTGTACAGTGGTCCTCATATATTAATGAAATCTATTTTCCATGAATAACACTGTCAGAATTGAAAGTTTGGCTAACTCTGTTCCTTATTATGATGATACTTTACATTTTATTACATTAAGGTTATGGCAGTAGAAAACAATATGTTGATCTAGTCTGCCCATTTGGGAGCATTTACTATGTAGTAACTACTTCTTCCTCTCCAGGATTCAACAGTGTGTTACAGCTATTCCATGCTGTCTTGAAAGCTGCAGTGGATTAACCCATCACCATTTCAGCTAGCCTTTTTCAGGAGTCCACTACATTCTCGGTGAAAAGAAATTCTTATGCCACTGCCCTCTATTTGCAGCTGCTGGCTCCTCATCCTAACTCATTTCCATCAGTGCAGTTTTCATATGTAGCATGTTCTGCATCTATATACTGCAGCTTCTCTCTTTCTTACTCATTCAGTCTCTCATACTTTCAAAGTATCTGTTAAATATGAGTTCAGCAATCCCAGGAATTGTTTTTACCCAATTCATTCTGTTGCTGAAGACCCTCATTGACATCCTTGGGATGCTTTCCAACTGATTCACATCTTTTTTCTTATAAAAATTCCAGAAATGAACACACTACCATGTGTGTGGTCTTGCCATGATATAACAGAGCAATAGCTTATCCTCTCTATTCCCCTATTCTGACCACATAGGTTACAGTCCAGCACTTTCTTGACTGTTGCTGCAATTCTCTCCCTCTAGTTTTGATTGATAGTCCAAGTTTTTGGGATGATCACTCTCTATCCATTGTGTCACCTGACTTAGGATCTTCTCTATCTTATATGTGATCCTCAAGCTGTTGTATCCAAAATGCAGAATTTTGTACTTTGCTGTACTGAACCTCAGTTCACACCTCACTATTAGGTGTTATCAAGCTTCAGGTACCTTTTCTGATTTTATTTTAACCAGCCAGTACAGTGGACTCAATTTTTTGCCATCAGTAAATATGTTAAATGTATAAGTCACTGCTGCACTATATTAGAGAAAAATATGTTGAATAGTGAAGGCTCCAGAACTGAGCTATGCCGCACTCCTTTGGCTTCTTCCCTCGCCTCTTACAGTTTCCACACCTATCATCTTCTGATGTCCTCCTGACAGTTATTTCCAATCCAATCCAAAAGTTATACTCTGCTGAGATCTTACAATAATTCACATGGCTGAATGCCTCCTCTGGCAGATTATTTTATTGATATAAAAAAGTAGATTTTTGCTTGTTTAAATTTTCTCATTCAATACAAAATTGATAATGCTGATGTAAGAATATGTCTTGATTATGACGACAAATAAAGAAGTCAAGATCAAATAAGAAAATGAGACAGAATGAACCAGGAAAGGAAGGAATGGTGAGTGAGGATGATAGCAAGACTATGATCCAACCAGGAAATAGTAATGATAAAGAAGTAATTGCAGTTTAATACAATGGACATTGATTTAATGTTGGAAGGAATTTTGCTTTATATGAGACATCTTTCAGGTTCGCTGATTGTGTATATTAAAAGGCTAGAGGTCGGTGATATTAGCTGACTCATATTTTTATTGTGACCAGTATGATGCCTTGTAGCATTAGAAGTTAAAACAATAACTAACCTAACTAACTTGGTTCTAACTTGGTTCTGCCTAACCTCCTCTTCTCATTAATCTAGTTCCTTTTTCTTAATAACAACAAACCTTGTCCATCTAGATACTATTACTTACATTGTCTGGAATCTCATTATTGTGACTACTTTTTTACTAATATATTTTATATAATCATCTGCCTTCTTTTTTATATTATGTATTGAAACTGCATTTTGTATTGTACCTACATATTTTGCACTATGCTATGAATTTCTGACCGCTTTGATTATCTCTGTACTGTACCTGCAATATGCATTGTATATATTAATTTTTGTATATATGATTTTGTTTTGTTTGCTCGGAGCTTATCTCCCTGGGCCTCTACTGAAAATGGACATATATCCAGTTAGACTAGCCCAGTCAACAAATGTAAAATAAATAAAAATAAAATAAATAAGGAAAAATGTAATGTTAAATCTAGTTCATGAGGGAAAGGAATGATCAGATTGTTTAGAGTTTGTTAAAATAAAAAGGCACTCTGGACTGAGTTCACAAAGAACTCACTGGGAACATGAAAGACCATAACCTGACTGAAAACATAGCAAACCATGAATAATCCTTGTACATTTTCTGTCATGGCATGAGAAATAATAAGTCTTGTGGCAACTATTACAGCTTGAAAAGAGATGTACAACTGAAGGTAAACAAGTATTAATAGACAACTATTAAAAACCAAAAGTTATTTTGTTTACTGAGACATTGATATTATTCCCACTTACCAAGCTGAGACCTGCCATAAAACACGTTGCATCACCTATTTTATTTTGCAATGGTCTATGACCATTTGCCAATGAGGGACCTGGCTAATGAAAGAGACAGGAGGCTCTTATGTTGCAATTTTATATAGATTTTTATTTAAATGTAACTTACAAAACACAATAACATAATAAAAAAAATAGCTATTTACACGAGTGTTTACACCAATTCTTGACATATACATTATTAAAATGTATTCAGCAGCCACATACTAATCAAATAACATAGATGAATATTTGTCTATTAATGAGTTCATTGTTATCCAGAAATTGTATTCTATAGTTATTTTGTTTTCATCTTAATAATAGACATCTCTTTATAACACACAACATTGACAGTATTTACAAATTTTGTGAATGAAGGAATACATTTATTTTTCTAGTTCTTTGTAGTCATTTTCCTTGCTATTGTCAATAGGCATCAGTGAAGTGAGAATCTAGATTGGGTACACATCTGAGATTTGGAAAAATTAAACAACAGCAAAGGATTAGTTAATCCATCATACTTGCTAGAATAGTAGTGTTTTTTCACCCAGAAAGGTAGTAGAACTTTGCATATGTAAACCATATACCGTATACTGCCAGTCTGCTTTGATTAAGGATTTACACCTCCAGCAACCAATACTTTCCTTTTTGTATAGAATTTCAATTATATTTGTGACCAACGTAAAAAAATCCAACAGAATTATCTTCAAAATAATACTATCTATTTTTGAAGATACTAACATTCTTTTTTATCTGTTTGCAGTTAAAATTGAGCCACTTAACATATTCTGCATAGTTATCTTTGATATGAAATGTATTTTGGATAAATATAATCTCCATATCTTATCAATTGCTTTGAGATTGTTTTGAAAATCAAGAATGGGTGGATATTTTTTTGTTGTATTTAATATTAACCCAGCTTTAGGGATTAAGAAATGTATACTGATTTGAACTATAAACCAGTTGTCCATATCTAAATAATATTTACCCATTAAATGTCATTGTTAAGTACTTTTGTCTCTGTTAACACCTGATGAAGCATTTGTGAAAGCACTTGTGTCTTTTTGTAATAAACCAGTACTGCTGCTGAAGAATTTTTCATTGCTTTTTCTTTGAACTGAAGCCATACCTCAGTCAGCGTTTTTGGATTTGATTCCAAAAAATCAAATCCTTATTTTTTATGCTTGGCATTTTTGAAAGTTCAGACTGTCTATAGATTTTGATGTAAATGCTATATGGAATAAAGTAAAATGCCATGTTATAAGTATTTTATGAATACACAGACATACACACACACACACATACACACACACACACACACATATATATATATATATATATATATATATGTATATATATATATATATATATAGATTAACTTCATAAGTTTGAAATCCTGAAATCTTGAATTTCAGAATCTCCAGCTCATAAAGCGGAAAATCCAAATACCCGAAATCACAAAACAGTCGAAACCCTAAATCCCGAAACCACAAAACCGTGAAATCCAAACTCCAGAAACCACAAAACCTGAAAAACACACAGCACACACTACACAACACATACAAACACAGACACACACATCTCCTGACACTGTCAAAAACCAATACAACACACATGCACACAACTAAACAAGCACACAGACCTGCCCTTATTATATGCAGGGGGCAAGCCCCCTGTGCCCCCCATGTGGGGGGTTGCACCCCCACACCCTCCCTACTTAAATATTCTAACTCCAAGGTCACACTACATGCAAACACACAAACATAAAACACCACCACACAAACTATATTCCTCTCGCACACACACATCACAGTAACAACACACACTAAAACAAACTACCCCTACCCAACACCCTTAAACATAAACACTTACCTGAATCCATGAACACAGCACAATACCAGAACCGCTAATTCAAAATCTCCGATATTCGAGATTTTGAATTTCGCACTTCTGGGGTTGCGATGTTCACATCTTTCCACTTTATGGGCTCAAGATTCTGAAATTATAGATTTCAGGATTTCGAGCTTATAAAGTGCTCATATATATATATATATATATATATATATATATATATATATATATATATATATATACATTTTAGATGTTTTAATATATTTTTTATGTAAAAGAAGCTGTGGAATCATTGGTGTTTTTGAATAAGTATTTATTGAAAAGTCACTTTGTATTATTATACAGTATCTGCATCCATTATGTAGTAATATTTTTTCTTTATTTAACCAAATGGTTTCATGCATTTTCCCAACTGGCTGAATAATCAGAATTTAACCATTTAATAAACAAAGCTTTATCATACATTTCTAGATCAGGAAGTGCTTTTCTACCATCTTCCTATTCCCTTACATGATGTACCAATACTGTTCTAAGTTGTTGGCTTCCATAAGAACTTTAAATAAATGCTGTTGAATCGTTTAATATATTCTGTAGAATGAACTAAAAAAAAGTTGCCTGTTTGATCAAATAACCAGTTTAATTAAAATCAACCTATTCTCCATAGAAAATAACTTATTATGTGTGTTACTGTCTTATAACTTGCTGCTATTTTTTTTAAATTGCATGTAAGAGTAACCCCTAAATACTTAATCTCTTTATGATCCCATTTAAATTATCTACTAGTTTCCACCAAACAAATTATTTCCTAATTAGTAAGGTCACATTTTTAATCTGATTGAACTTTAGACCTGACATCTATTCAAAATACTTAAATGAATGTTTTCTATTTATTAATGAATAATCAATGATGCATATCATTCACAGTATGTTGTCAGAAAACAACTGGATTTTGGAAGTATATTGATCATTGATTTGAAATACTAGTATATCAATGTTAAGTTTTATGGACTTGACGAGAGGTTCAATAGCCAAAGCAAATAATAAAGGAGACAAGAGGCAGCCTTGTTTTGTGCCCTTGCTTATTTTTATTGACTGAGAAATAAAAGATCCTAGTTTAACATATGAAAGTGACTTTTGATAAAGATGATTAATAAGAAATATAACATTACTTAGAAATCTGTATATATCTAATACTTTATTTAAATAGAACTAGTTTCTTGAATTTAAAGCTTTATCTAGATGTAGGTTAGCTATGAATAGTTTTAGTTTATTGTCATTAACAGAATTAGCTAAAGTAATTATTATTTTGATGTTACACTGTATTTGCTTATTTAATATTTAATATAAACCCAGTCTGGTTTTCTGCAATTGATGTTGGTAGTATATTTGTTAATCTATTGTCAAGGATTGACACAAACATATTGTTATCATCATTACTAATAAAATAGGTGTATAAAAAGAGAGACATACCATTGTCCTATTTTAATAAGTGAGAGACTATTGTATATTTCCATAATGCAGGTATGTTAAGTATAGTTTTAATTTCTATAAAAGAGATAAAATATTGTGTGGTAATATTTTACGTAGTTTAGAAATTGTTTAATCAGCTGGAGCTACATTTTCTATAAACCCTTTAATCTGCTCCTTTATTTCTGTTATGTAAATATTCCCCCAGATTCAGCAAGCTATGCATGTAGTGCAGGAATACTGCAAGAGCTGCTGTACGCAATATGGCCAATGAGAAATCCAGGAATGAGCTCCCGGGACGTGCACTAGTGCTCCTACACTATTCCTGCATGGACACCACTGCTATATGCTAATTACCCCATTTGCTAGTGAAAAATATGTAAATTAGGTGAATTAGCAATCCAGGAAGCAGGCAGGCATCTGTGCAGGAATAGTGTAACCTGCAGATGACAGCTCAAAAGAAAGCATGTATTCAGTGTAGTAGGCATGTCAATGGCCACATATATGGCCATTGGCATGAAAAATAGTTGCAAAATTATAAAATATAACTTTTATTTTTTTGGGCTGATTTCAGCCGTTTAAGCATAGGACAGTGGTGCGCAAATGGGATCGGCCCAAAAATTAAAAAAAAGTTGGAAATAAGCTTTTAAACCGAAATCAGCATTTTGCCATAATAGTCAATGGCATGCATAAGACAACAATACCAGGGAATAGTGGTTACTAAGGGGGAAGGTTCAGTGTGAGTGTGGTAACTATGAATTAGCATTCTGTTTTATGCAAATGAGGGGACTGATACTGAATCACAGATTTCCTCTCAGCATTAGCTCCCACCCAAACATGTAGGTGCAGCAACACCATTGTATAAGTATAAGAGGTAGATGACCTCATAAGGGGGAATGTCATGCATGCTGTAAGCTTATTGGAGCTCTGTGGCCCATGCTTGCCCTTAGCTAAGCACAGCTAAGGAGGTAATTAAGGAGAACTAGCATAGATGGCAGGTGAAATGTATCAGAATCAGCCAATTACACATGAAACAGCCTAGCACACTACTATAAACTATGCAAACACCTTCCAGTCTGTTTTTTCCCTCAAACCCTACACCACTGGTGTACACAGATGGGGAAATTTTACCTGACAAAACTAACAAAATGTTAGGGGCTGCTGTTGCTCTCATACATCAATATGTGCAAGAAGCTGAGGGTGGTGAGGATGTGAATGCTGATGATCAGCCCACAGTGAGGAGAAGAGTGTACAGACCCAGGTTAACCTACCAGGGGCTACATGAGCTGGACATAGTGGAGCACTATAGGTTGGACAGGGACATTCTACAGCAAATTGTTGTGCTGTGCTGGCCACACCTCACACACAGAACCAACAGAGGGGAACCCATCCCAGTGGATACCAAGGTATGTGTAGGCTTAAGAATACTAGCCACAGGTAACTTCCAAAGGGCAACTGGGGATACCATGGGGATCTCACAGGTATCAGCAGCCAGGGTACTCCACCAGTTCCTGGATGCCATATCAGCACAACACCCATGAGGTGTTGACCAGCAATATGCATCTTTTCCACCAAATAGCAGAATACCCTGAGGTAGTAGGTGCTATAGACTGCATGCACATACACATCAAAGCACCACACGGTGAGCAGGGTAGGGTCTACTAACCACAAGGGCTTCCCCTCCATCAACTTCCAGGTTATGTGTGATGCCCAGGGCATTATCTTGAATGTGTGTGTTGGCAGCCCTGGAAGCTATCACAACTTCCACATCTGGCATATGACACAGCTGTACCAGTCCACAGTGGGGACATCCCATATGACCACCTAGTGGGGGATGCTGGTTACATACTGGAACAGTGGCTGATGACACCCATCAGAAATGCACATACACCCGAACAAGAACTCCATAATGAGGCACAAAACAAAATCATAATAGAGCATGTGTTTGGGATGCTCAAGTCATGGTTCCGCTGCCTGGACATATCCACTGGAGCCTTGCTGTACTCTCCAGAAAGATGTACACAAATGTTCATAGTATGTGATATGCTACACAATATGATCCTGTGGAAACAGCTGCAACAGGAACAGCACTGGGCAAGGCCAGGAGGAACAACCTAAGCCTGCCTATGTAGGCAGAAGGAGGCATGCCCAGTGTGCCCAGGCTTTGGCAAAGAGGCAAAGCATACCACATACACTGATATGGTAGGGACCCAGGGAATGACACCTCTCTCTGACTCACACATACAGTAAAAGGGATGCCAAATATAACACTACCTGTGCTTTACCATGTGTAAGAAGTGTACTATGTGCATCCAACATAGTCAGCCCTACAGCAATATCCTCAATACTGGCACAGCCACAAGGTAAGTCACTCTTCCTATCAATTGCTGAATGGAGTAGTATGTTCTGATAATTGTATCTATGGTATGGCCATGAGCATTCAAGGGTATCAGGTGGCTGAATAGGATAGCAGCAGATAGTGGACACCTATATGGGCAGCATGAAATCCATAACAAATACTGGTGTCAGCATACTAGGCAGTACTAGACAAGGTGAACAATCCCACTGCAGTACATGTGGTGGCCCAAATGTGTGTCCATAGGACACACACATACGTTTCAGTGAGGCTCACATACCCAACATCAGCCTCAAATAGCAGGACAGGTGTAGATGACCATAAGGAAAGGCTGGGCTAAGGCCATCAATTGATGGCAATGGTGAACAGCCCCACTCCAGACCTATACAGACAGACTACAACAGGTATGGCAGTTGTTTATTAGTTCTAAAAGGTAAGAAGTCTGAAAGTGAAATGTAGATCAATAAAACCTAAGATCTGTACTCTACTTATATGCCTCCAGTGTGCATGATAGGTCAGAACACAAAATGAAATGGAAGCCAAAAAGGGGGAAAAATTTTAAATTTC